>NW_025334387.1:0-50058 GCF_014858855.1 Bufo gargarizans
CTCTGTATGTATGGTCTCTGCCCAATCCTCTACCTGCTTCTGTTGTAGGTAGACTCTCCCCAGTCCCCACTCTCTTATGTATGGACTCTGCCCAGTCCCACTCCTCTGTATGTATGGACTCTGCCCAGTCCACTCCTCTGTATGTATGGACTCTGCCCAGTCTCACTCCTCTGTATGTATGGACTCTGCCCAGTCTCACTCCTCTGTATGTATGGACTCTGCCCAGTCTCACTTCTCTGTATGTATGGACTCTGCACAGTACCGCTCCTCTGTATGTATGTATTGACTCTACACAGTACCACTCCTCTGTATGTATGTATGTATGGACTCTGCCCAGTCCCACTCCTCTGTATGTATGGACTCTGCCCAGTCTCACTCCTCTGTATGTATGTATGACTCTGCCCAGTCTCACTTCTCTGTATGTATGGACTCTGCACAGTACCACTCCTCTGTGTATTACGTGTCGGGGAGGAGTCGGTGACTCAGCAGGAAGTGATTTGATGAGAAGTTGTTGGAAGGAGAAAGATCTCTGTAACTCAAAGAAAAGAGAGCGCAGGAGAGAAGACACATCCAGCGTGTGCCTGAGTAGACATCCAGAGAGTGCAGGTTAGAAAACCTCAGGAGAGCACTGACTGCCTGAGAGAGACATCCAAAGAGCTCTGACTGCATGAGAGACATCCCGGAGATCTCTGACTGCATGAGAGACAACCTGGAAACCTCTGAATGCATGAGAGAGACATCCAGAGAGCTCTGAAATCTTGAGGGACCTACCGGAGAGCTCTGAATGCTTGAGAAACATACCAGAGATCTCTGTGTGCCTAAGATTAGTACAAGGGACCACTGACTGCTTAAGAGACATACAGGAGACCGCTGACTGCCTGAAAGAGACATACCGGAAAGCTCTGCCTGAGATTAGTACAAGAGACCACTGACTGTCTGAGAGACACAGAAGAGTTCCGTGTTAGAGACATACAGGAGACTACTGACTGCCCGAGACAGACATACAGGAATGTGTAGGGGAGACAGCAGTGACAGTCTTCGCCCATAGTTTCCAGATGAGTCACGGTTACATCACCTGCAGCTTGTGTGGCAGCCGCCTGACACTGTGCTGTCCCCTGCTGTACACTGGTCATAGCCCAGGGGCTGGTGTTATAGTGGGGCCCCTATACTACTGTGTAATGATGACCCTTATGTTGTGTGGCCCCTCTATTCAGCAGGGCCTGGGGCCCAGAGATCCTGATATGTGACCCTCTGTCTCCACAGAGCGGCTGCAGGATGTCACCACATGTGACAAGTCTCACCAGCCTGTGCCTGCAGAACATCGCAGAGAACATGGAGAGCGTCTGGATGAAGGACTACACCGACAAGTACATGGAAGAGTACAACTTCATGTACGTTGAGGGGCCCTTCAACCAGCTGGGTGAGTATCCCCCTTAGATACATGGTTTAGATACATGTCTGTGAATTGGGTGGGATCCTTCTCATTCTCCTTCCTCCACAGCCGGGCCCCTGGTGCAGGAGCTGATCCGAATCCTCGGAGACTCCCATAAGTTGACTAAGGCCGGACTCCATCTGCTGCTCCATCCTCACCTGACAGAGCTGAGCCTCCGCTCGTGTGCTGGACTGGTCAATAAAGCCATGGTGCAGCTGGTGACCATGCGCTGTAAGGTGGGTGTTCTACCCGCGACCTCCCGTCCTCCTCCCTACACAGGTACTGACGTTTCTCCTTTGTCCTTCCACAGTTCCTGACGTCTCTGGACCTGCACTCCTGTAACCGTGTCCCTGCCGCCTCCCTGGCCTCGCTGGTGGAGCGTTTGCCTCGTCTCCAGAAGCTCTGCCTGTCAGACACCCAGAGCGATTCCCTCGTCCTGGTCGCCATTGGTACGTTTTGTCAGAGGCTGCGTGAGCTGGACGTCTCCCGATGTAAGAAAATCTCCCCGTCCTCCCTGCTGTCCTTGGTTTATAATGTCAGAAGTGGCCAGTTCTGCTGCCAGGCTCTGCGAGTGCTGCTCCTGCAGGACGTAATGCCGCAGGGTGACCCAGAGCAGTGGGTCTACGCCTTATGCTTTATATTACTGGCCCTTCCCAGCATCGAGCAGCTCACCAACCCTTATCTGGCCGATGCCATGAGCCTTCTATACCAAAGGAACTTCAGCACATCAGGGTTCCCTCCTAAAGACTTTCCCTCTTTGGCTGAGGTCGCCAGAAGCATGCCCAGGAGGGAGAGAAATGGAGCGGTCAGGATGGAGGACGTGAGGACTGCCGCTCAGGACACCACGCTATGCCTGAAGAAGCTCGAAGACCTTGAGGAGGATAATGTGTCTACACTGGGATCTCTGTGCCTAGGCCTGCAGGAGGTCACCATTTCTCTCGGAAATCAGACTGAACGTTCTTGGAGTCTTCTCCAATGGCCAAACCTCACCCACCTGACCCTGCACTGTCCAGAACATCCCCAGAGGAACCTGGAGGAGATCCTGAGCAGCATCCATCCCATCAGTCAAAGCCTGCGCCTCCTATCTCTGCAGAATCTGCTCTGGTGTCACGAGGACTCCTTGTCCACCCTGTTGACCTGGTGTCCAAACCTGCAGAGCTTTCAGAGTCACGTTACTGTGGTCCACCGTACTGTCTTACACAATCCTCCTGAGCTTCGTCCCTGGCCAGGCACCCCTCTGCCGTTACCTCACCTGCACACCTTCAGCCTGCTCCTAGAGGGAGAAGATGCCTTGCCGCCCATCTTTCAGCATAAACTTGGGGGTCTCTTGGTATCTCTCCTGAAGGGGAGTCCTAAACTGGAGTCTCTGTCACTCTGTAGGATCCCTGCTCTCCTTGATGCGGTGTTTGAGGTAGTTTATGGGTCACAAGAGTCTGAGCCTCTGCGGAGACTTCGGGAAGTGTCACTATGCAGCTGCAACATCACCCAGTGGGGGGCGTCCCTAATACTGAGGGCCAAGAACGACCTAAAGACTCTGGACTTGTCTCATTGCAAGGACGTGACATGCAGAGACTTCCACCATCTGCAGGAGATGGCGCAAAGGGACAAGCGGAGCGTTAGCATCACTTGGCAGTGACAGCGGGCCTTGGGGGCCCAGAACAGCAGCCTTGTGGCTCTTATGTATGTACGGCGGTCTGCTCTCAGGGAGAGATAGGTGACATCATAATGATGGGGTGCAGTGACATAATGATGGGGTGCAGTGACATAATAGGGTGCAGTGACATCATAATGATGGGGTGCAGTGACATAATGATGGGGTGCAGTGACATAATGATGGGGTGCAGTGACATCATAATGATGGGGTGCAGTGACATAATGATGGGGTGCAGTGACATAATGATGGGGTGCAGTGACATCATAATGATGGGGTGCAGTGACATAATGATGGGGTGCAGTGACATCATAATGATGGGGTGCAGTGACATAATGATGGGGTGCAGTGACATAATGATGGGGTGCAGTGACATCATAATGATGGGGTGCAGTGACATAATGATGGGGTGCAGTGACATAATGATGGGGTGCAGTGACATCATAATGATGGGGTGCAGTGACATCATAATGATGGGGTGCAGTGACATAATGATGGGGTGCAGTGACATCATAATGATGGGGTGCAGTGACATCATAATGATGGGGTGCAGTGACATCATAATGATGGGGTGCAGTGACATAATGATGGGGTGCAGTGACATAATGATGGGGTGCAGTGACATCATAATGATGGGGTGCAGTGACATCATAATGATGGGGTGCAGTGACATCATAATGAGTTGTAGTGACATAATGATGGGGTGCAGTGACATCATAATGATGGGGTGCAGTGACATAATGATGGGGTGCAGTGACATAATGATGGGGTGCAGTGACATCATAATGATGGGGTGCAGTGACATAATGATGGGGTGCAGTGACATCATAATGATGGGGTGCAGTGACATAATGATGGGGTGCAGTGACATAATGATGGGGTGCAGTGACATCATAATGATGGGGTGCAGTGACATAATGATGGGGTGCAGTGACATCATAATGATGGGGTGCAGTGACATCATAATGATGGGGTGCAGTGACATAATGATGGGGTGCAGTGACATAATGATGGGGTGCAGTGACATCATAATGATGGGGTGCAGTGACATAATGATGGGGTGCAGTGACATAATGCTGGGGTGCAGTGACATCATAATGATGGGGTGCAGTGACATAATGATGGGGTGCAGTGACATAATGATGGGGTGCAGTGACATAATGATGGGGTGCAGTGACATCATAATGATGGGGTGCAGTGACATAATGATGGGGTGCAGTGACATCATAATGATGGGGTGCAGTGACATCATAATGATGGGGTGCAGTGACATCATAATGATGGGGTGCAGTGACATCATAAGTGTAACCTACCTGTTTAACACAGACAATAAAGTGCTCCACATTACACCAGTGCTCGGTAGTAAATGTGACCACCACAATGTCACCGGGGGTCCTGAATGACCAGACACAAGGGGTCCTGAGCTATCAGACACAGGGGGTCATAAAACATCAGATGCAGGTGGTCCAAAACCATCAGACGCTGGGGTTCTGAGCCATCAGACACTGGGGGTCCTGAACCATCAGACACTGGGGGTCCTGAACCATCAGACAGTGGGGGTCCTGAACCATCAGACAGTAGGGGTCCTGAACCATCAGACACTGGGGGTCCTGAACCATCAGACACAGGGGGTCCTGAACCATCAGACTCTGGTCTTCTCTATGATGTCCTCATGTATCTGTCATGTAGAGTGTAAGCTCTTGTGTCAGGTCTTCTCTATGATGTCCTCATGTATCTGTCATGTAGAGTGTAAGCTCTTGTGTCAGGTCTTCTCTATGATGTCCTCATATATCTGTCATGTAGAGTGTAAGCTCTTGTGTCAGGTCTTCTCTATGATGTCCCTGTTATGTAGATTGTAAGCTCTTGTGTCAGGTCTTCTCTATGATGTCCCTGTTATGTAGAGTGTAAGCTCTTGTGTCAGGTCTTCTCTATGATGTCCCTGTTATGTAGAGTGTAAGCTCTTGTGTCAGGTCTTCTCTATGATGTCCTCATATATCTGTCATGTAGAGTGTAAGCTCTTGTGTCAGGTCTTCTCTATGATGTCCTCATGTATCTGTCATGTAGAGTGTAAGCTCTTGTGTCAGGTCTTCTCTATGATGTCCTCATATATCTGTCATGTAGAGTGTAAGCTCTTGTGTCAGGTCTTCTCTATGATGTCCCTGTTATGTAGATTGTAAGCTCTTGTGTCAGGTCTTCTCTATGATGTCCCTGTTATGTAGAGTGTAAGCTCTTGTGTCAGGTCTTCTCTATGATGTCCCTGTTATGTAGAGTGTAAGCTCTTGTGTCAGGTCTTCTCTATGATGTCCCTGTTATGTAGATTGTAAGCTCTTGTGTCAGGTCTTCTCTATGATGTCCCTGTTATGTAGAGTGTAAGCTCTTGTGTCAGGTCTTCTCTATGATGTCCCTGTTATGTAGAGTGTAAGCTCTTGTGTCAGGTCTTCTCTATGATGTCCCTGTTATGTAGAGTGTAAGCTCTTGTGTCAGGTCTTCTCTATGATGTCCTCATATATCTGTCATGTAGAGTGTAAGCTCTTGTGTCAGGTCTTCTCTATGATGTCCTCATATATCTATCATGTAGATTGTAAGCTCTTGTGTCAGGTCTTCTCTATGATGTCCCTGTTATGTAGAGTGTAAGCTCTTGTGTCAGGTCTTCTCTATGATGTCCTCATATATCTGTCATGTAGAGTGTAAGCTCTTGTGTCAGGTCTTCTCCATGATGTCCTCATGTATCTGTTATGTAGAGTGTAAGCTCTTGTGTCAGGTCTTCTCTATGATGTCCTCATGTATCTGTTATGTAGAGTGTAAGCTCTTGTGTCAGGTCTTCTCTATGATGTCCTCGTATATCTGTCATGTAGAGTGTAAGCTCTTGTGTCAGGTCTTCTCTATGATGTCCTCATGTATCTGTTATGTAGAGTGTAAGCTCTTGTGTCAGGTCTTCTCTATGATGTCCCTGTTATGTAGAGTGTAAGCTCTTGTGTCAGGTCTTCTCTATGATGTCCCTGTTATGTAGAGTGTAAGCTCTTGTGTCAGGTCTTCTCTATGATGTCCTCATATATCTATCATGTAGATTGTAAGCTCTTGTGTCAGGTCTTCTCTATGATGTCCCTGTTATGTAGAGTGTAAGCTCTTGTGTCAGGTCTTCTCTATGATGTCCTCATATATCTGTCATGTAGAGTGTAAGCTCTTGTGTCAGGTCTTCTCCATGATGTCCTCATGTATCTGTTATGTAGAGTGTAAGCTCTTGTGTCAGGTCTTCTCTATGATGTCCTCATGTATCTGTTATGTAGAGTGTAAGCTCTTGTGTCAGGTCTTCTCTATGATGTCCTCGTATATCTGTCATGTAGAGTGTAAGCTCTTGTGTCAGGTCTTCTCTATGATGTCCCTGTTATGTAGAGTGTAAGCTCTTGTGTCAGGTCTTCTCTATGATGTCCCTGTTATGTAGAGTGTAAGCTCTTGTGTCAGGTCTTCTCTATGATGTCCTCATATATCTGTTATGTAGAGTGTAAGCTCTTGTGTCAGGTCTTCTCTATGATGTCCTCATATATCTGTCATGTAGAGTGTAAGCTCTTGTGTCAGGTCTTCTCTATGATGTCCTCATGTATCTGTTATGTAGAGTGTAAGCTCTTGTGTCAGGTCTTCTCTATGATGTCCTCATATATCTGTCATGTAGAGTGTAAGCTCTTGTGTCAGGTCTTCTCTATGATGTCCTCATGTATCTGTTATGTAGAGTGTAAGCTCTTGTGTCAGGTCTTCTCTATGATGTCCCTGTTATGTAGAGTGTAAGCTCTTGTGTCAGGTCTTCTCTATGATGTCCCTGTTATGTAGAGTGTAAGCTCTTGTGTCAGGTCTTCTCTATGATGTCCTCATATATCTGTCATGTAGAGTGTAAGCTCTTGTGTCAGGTCTTCTCTATGATGTCCTCATGTATCTGTTATGTAGAGTGTAAGCTCTTGTGTCAGGTCTTCTCTATGATGTCCCTGTTATGTAGAGTGTAAGCTCTTGTGTCAGGTCTTCTCTATGATGTCCCTGTTATGTAGAGTGTAAGCTCTTGTGTCAGGTCTTCTCTATGATGTCCCTGTTATGTAGAGTGTAAGCTCTTGTGTGAGGTCTTCTCTATGATGTCCTCGTGTATATATCTGTTATGTAGAGTGTAAGCTCTTGTGTCAGGTCTTCTCTATGATGTATCTGTTATGTAGAGTGTAAGCTCTTGTGTCAGGTCTTCTCTATGATGTCCCTGTTATGTAGAGTGTAAGCTCTTGTGTGAGGTCTTCTCTACGATGTCCTCATGTATCTGTTATGTAGAGTGTAAGCTCTTGTGTCAGGTCTTCTCTATGATGTCCCTGTTATGTAGAGTGTAAGCTCTTGTGTCAGGTCTTCTCTATGATGTCCCTGTTATGTAGAGTGTAAGCTCTTGTGTCAGGTCTTCTCTATGATGTCCCTGTTATGTAGAGTGTAAGCTCTTGTGTCAGGTCTTCTCTATGATGTCCCTGTTATGTAGAGTGTAAGCTCTTGTGTCAGGTCTTCTCTATGATGTCCCTGTTATGTAGAGTGTAAGCTCTTGTGTCAGGTCTTCTCTATGATGTCCCTGTTATGTAGAGTGTAAGCTTTTGTGTCGGGTCTTCTCTATGATGTCCCTGTTTTGTAGATTGTAAGCTCTTGTGGCTCAGGACCACCGTTCTATGAGATGACTACACCTGTGAGCTCTTTATAAATCACATACATTTTATTATGTCTTCATTGGTCCTTGATTTCATGACATTTTCTCGGGGCCACATCCTGCAGTTCTCACACATTTTTGGATATCTGTCTTTTAAGAGCCTCATGGTTCCTCCAGCCTTTGGCCAGTCTCTAGGTCTCCATGTTGTCCTCCAGTCACTTCCCCTGGTGCGTGTTCAGATTAGTCGCCGACTCGCAGGCTTCCCAGAGCTTCTTGTTGACGGCCGGATCTTGAGTCTTCTTGGAGGGCAGTACAATGGTGCAGTCACTGTCTATGAACTTCCCGGTCAGCCCCTCGGCCTCCTCTGATACAGAGCTGTAAATGGCGCTGGCCGCCCCCTCCTCCGCATTCTGAGAAAAAGACGGGAAAAGGATGAGAAGATGGAGGAAGAGATGAGGCATTAGAAAGGAAATAGAGGAGATGTCACATAAGGAGAAAGGGATGAAGTCAAAGCAGGGGAACAGGAAGGAAATGGGAAACTGAAAGGTTTAAGAGGAGGAAGAGGAAGGAAGCGGTAAGAACATTGAGGGGGCAGAAGGGGCAATGGAATAGAGTAAGAGGAGATGGAATATAAGGAAGGTCAAAAAGTAGGAACTGGAAGGGAAGGGAAAAGGAAAGGGAATGAAATGTGTAAGAGAAGAAGGAAGAGGAAGGAAGCGCTGCGAACATTGAGGGGGCAGGAGGGGCAATGCGGGAGAGATGATGGACAAATTGGTGAGGACAGTGGAGGAGGAGCAGCTAACGATGGGGACAATAGATACGGAAGGGAGTGACAGGCAGGAGACACTGGGAAGGAAGAATGGAAATGATTGCGGAAGAAGCCACAAGGGATAAGGGCGACAGGAGGGGTCGTGGACGGAGGACATAGGTGCAAAGAACTGGACAGGAGATTGGAGTGGGGTGGGGGGTAACAGGTCATGTCACTGCGTTCTGACCTTAAAGAAGAAAAAGCCGATGATATTGAAGGTGAATCGGAGCAGGAAGGAGTAGTTCCTCATGGCGTCAGTCATGACGATCCCGGGGTTCACGCTGTTCACGGTCACTCCTGAGGTTATACAATACAAGCTGTACTGACGCCCTTTACACACCCCGTGTGGGGGACGAGGGCAGACATTACCCTGCTTCAAATAATCTGTGAGATGTCTGGACATACCCAGGCCACGGTGCAATGATGTCACTAGAGGTGGCTCTCCCTGCCCGCCTGCCATGCTCCTACCTGTCCCTTGCAGCTTGGGGGCCATGCTCCTACCTGTCCCTTGCAGCTTGGGGGCCATGCTCCTACCTGTCCCTTGCAGCCGGAAGGCCATGCTCCTACCTGTCCCTTGCAGCCGGAAGGCCATGCTCCTACCTGTCCCTTGCAGCTTGGGGGCCATGCTCCTACCTGTCCCTTGAAGCTTGGGGGCCATGCTCCTACCTGTCCCTTGCAGCCGGAAGGCCATGCTCCTACCTGTCCCTTGCAGTCGGGAGACCATGCTTTTACCTGTCCTTTGCAGCCAGGTGGCCATGCTCCTACCTGTCCCTTGCAGCCAGAAGGCCATGCTCCTACCTGTCCCTTGCAGCCGGAAGGCCATGCTCCTACCTGTCCCTTGCAGTCGGGTGACCATGCTTTTACCTGTCCTTTGCAGCCAGGTGGCCATGTTCCTACCTGTCCCTTGCAGCTTGGGGGCCATGCTCCTACCTGTCCTTTGCAGCCTGAAGGCCATGCTACTACCTGTCCCTAGCGGCCTGAAAGCCATGCCTCTACCTGTCCCTTGCAGCTTGGGGGCCATGCTCCTACCTGTCCCTTGCAGCCGGAAAGCCATGCTCCTACGTGTCCCTTGCAGCCAGAAGGCCATGCTCCAACCTGTCCCTTGCAGTCGGGTGACCATGCTTTTAGCTGTCCTTTGCAGCCAGGTGGCCATGTTCCTACCTGTCCCTTGCAGCCATGCCTCTACCCATCTCTTTAAGCCAGAAGGCCATGCTCCTACCTGTCCCTTGCAGTCGGGTGACCATGCTTTTAGCTGTCCTTTGCAGCCAGGTGGCCATGTTCCTACCTGTCCCTTGCAGCCATGCCTCTACCCATCTCTTTAAGCCGGAAGGCCATGCTCCTACCTGTCCCTTGTAGCCAGATGGCCATGCCTCTACCTAACCCTTTCAGCCGGGAGGCCATGCTCCTACCTTTCTCTTAAAGCTTGGGGGCCATGCTCCTACCTGTCCCTTGTAGCCTGAAGGCCATGCTCCTACCTGTCCCTTGTACTTGTAGCCTAAAGGCTGTGCTCCTACCTGTCCTTTGCAGCCGGAAGGCCATGCTCCTACCTGTCCCTTTCAGATGGAAGACCATGCTCCTACCTGTCCCTTGCAGTAGGGTGGCCATGCTCCTACCTATCCCTTGCAGCCGGAAGACCATGCTCCTACCTGTCCCTTGCAGTAGGGTGGCCATGCTCCTACCTATCCCTTGCAGCCGGAAGGCCATGCTCCTACCTGTCTCTTGCAGCCGGAAAGCCATGCTCCTAACTGTCCCTAACAGCTGGAAGGCCCGCTCCTACCTGTCTCTTGCAGCCGGAAGGCCATGCTCCTAACTGTCCCTTGCAGTCGGGTGACCATGCTTTTACCTGTCCTTTGCAGCCAGGTGGCCATGTTCCTACCTGTCCCTTGCAGCTTGGGGGCCATGCTCCTACCTGTCCTTTGCAGCCTGAAGGCCATGCTACTACCTGTCCCTAGCGGCCTGAAAGCCATGCCTCTACCTGTCCCTTGCAGCTTGGGGGCCATGCTCCTACCTGTCCCTTGCAGCCGGAAAGCCATGCTCCTACGTGTCCCTTGCAGCCAGAAGGCCATGCTCCAACCTGTCTCTTGCAGCCGGAAAGCCATGCTCCTAACTGTCCCTAACAGCTGGAAGGCCCGCTCCTACCTGTCTCTTGCAGCCGGAAGGCCATGCTCCTAACTGTCCCTTGCAGTCGGGTGACCATGCTTTTACCTGTCCTTTGCAGCCAGGTGGCCATGTTCCTACCTGTCCCTTGCAGCTTGGGGGCCATGCTCCTACCTGTCCTTTGCAGCCTGAAGGCCATGCTCCTACGTGTCCCTTGCAGCCAGAAGGCCATGCTCCAACCTGTCCCTTGCAGTCGGGTGACCATGCTTTTAGCTGTCCTTTGCAGCCAGGTGGCCATGTTCCTACCTGTCCCTTGCAGCCATGCCTCTACCCATCTCTTTAAGCCGGAAGGCCATGCTCCTACCTGTCCCTTGTAGCCAGATGGCCATGCCTCTACCTAACCCTTTCAGCCGGGAGGCCATGCTCCTACCTTTCTCTTAAAGCTTGGGGGCCATGCTCCTACCTGTCCCTTGTAGCCTGAAGGCCATGCTCCTACCTGTCCCTTGTACTTGTAGCCTAAAGGCTGTGCTCCTACCTGTCCTTTGCAGCCGGAAGGCCATGCTCCTACCTGTCCCTTTCAGATGGAAGACCATGCTCCTACCTGTCCCTTGCAGTAGGGTGGCCATGCTCCTACCTATCCCTTGCAGCCGGAAGACCATGCTCCTACCTGTCCCTTGCAGTAGGGTGGCCATGCTCCTACCTATCCCTTGCAGCCGGAAGGCCATGCTCCTACCTGTCTCTTGCAGCCGGAAAGCCATGCTCCTAACTGTCCCTAACAGCTGGAAGGCCCGCTCCTACCTGTCTCTTGCAGCCGGAAGGCCATGCTCCTAACTGTCCCTTGCAGTCGGGTGACCATGCTTTTACCTGTCCTTTGCAGCCAGGTGGCCATGTTCCTACCTGTCCCTTGCAGCTTGGGGGCCATGCTCCTACCTGTCCTTTGCAGCCTGAAGGCCATGCTACTACCTGTCCCTAGCGGCCTGAAAGCCATGCCTCTACCTGTCCCTTGCAGCTTGGGGGCCATGCTCCTACCTGTCCCTTGCAGCCGGAAAGCCATGCTCCTACGTGTCCCTTGCAGCCAGAAGGCCATGCTCCAACCTGTCCCTTGCAGTCGGGTGTCCATGCTTTTAGCTGTCCTTTGCAGCCAGGTGGCCATGTTCCTACCTGTCCCTTGCAGCCGGAAAGCCATGCTCCTACGTGTCCCTTGCAGCCAGAAGGCCATGCTCCAACCTGTCCCTTGCAGTCGGGTGACCATGCTTTTAGCTGTCCTTTGCAGCCAGGTGGCCATGTTCCTACCTGTCCCTTGCAGCCATGCCTCTACCCATCTCTTTAAGCCGGAAGGCCATGCTCCTACCTGTCCCTTGTAGCCAGATGGCCATGCCTCTACCTAACCCTTTCAGCCGGGAGGCCATGCTCCTACCTTTCTCTTAAAGCTTGGGGGCCATGCTCCTACCTGTCCCTTGTAGCCTGAAGGCCATGCTCCTACCTGTCCCTTGTACTTGTAGCCTAAAGGCTGTGCTCCTACCTGTCCTTTGCAGCCGGAAGGCCATGCTCCTACCTGTCCCTTTCAGATGGAAGACCATGCTCCTACCTGTCCCTTGCAGTAGGGTGGCCATGCTCCTACCTATCCCTTGCAGCCGGAAGGCCATGCTCCTACCTGTCTCTTGCAGCCGGAAAGCCATGCTCCTAACTGTCCCTAACAGCTGGAAGGCCCGCTCCTACCTGTCTCTTGCAGCCGGAAGGCCATGCTCCTAACTGTCCCTAACAGCTGGAAGGCCCGCTCCTACCTGTCTCTTGCAGCCGGAAGGCCAAGGCCATGCTCCTACCTGTCCCTTGCAGCCAGAAGGCCATGCACCTACCTGTCCCTTGCAGTGGGTGGGTATTCTCCTACCTGTCCCTTGCAGCCAGAAGGCCATGCTCCTACCTTTCACTTGCAGCCGGAAGGCCATGCTCCTACCTGACCCTTGCAGCCGGAAGGCCATGCACCTACCTGTCCCTTGCAGTGGGTGGGTATTCTCCTACCTGTCCCTTGCAGCTGGAAGGCCACACTCCTACCTGTCTCTTGCAGCTGGGTGGCCATGCTCCTACCTGTCCCTTGCAGTGGGTGGCTATTCTCCTACCCGTCCCTTGCAGTGGGTGGCCATGCTCCTACCTGTCCCCTGCAATAGGGTGGCCATGCTCCTACCTGTCCCTTGCAGCTGGAAGGCCATGTTCCTACCTGTCCCTTGCAGTCGGGTGACCATGCTTTTACCTGTCCTTTGCAGCCAGGTGGCCATGTTCCTACCTGTCCCTTGCAGGCAGTTGGTCATGCCTCTACCCAACCCTTTTCGCTGGAAGGTCATGCTCCTACCTTTCCCTTGAAGCTTGGGGGCCATGCTCCTACCTGTCCCTTGTGGCCTAAAGACTATGCTCCTACCTGTCCCTTGCAGCCGGAAGGCCATGCTCCTACCTGTCCCTTGCAGATGAAAGACCATGCTCCTACCTGTCCCTTGCAGTATGGTGGCCATGCTCCTACCTGTCCCTTGCGACCGGTGGCCACGCTCCTACCTGTACCTTGCAGCCGGAAGGCCATGCTCCTACCGGTACCTTGCAGCCGGAAGGCCATGCTCCTACTTGTCCCTTGCAGCCGGAAGGCCATGCTCCTACCTGTCCCTTGCAGCCGGATGGCCATGCACCTACCTGTGCCTTGCAGGGGGTGGGTATTCTCCTACCTGTCCCTTGCAGCCGGAAGGCCATGCTCCTACCTGTCCCTTGCAGCTGGAAGGCCATGCTCCTAAATGTCTCTTGTAGCTGGGTGGCCATGCTCCTACCTGTCCCTTGCGGTGGGTGGCTATTCTCCTACCTGTCCCTTGCAGTGGGTGGCTATTCTCCTACCTGTCCCTTGCAGCAGGATGACCATGCTCCTGCCTGTCCCTTGCAGCCGGGTGACTATGCTTCTACCTGTCACTTGCAGCTGGATGGCCACGCTCCTATCTGTCACTTGCAGCTGGATGGCCACGCTCCTATCTGTCCCTTGCAGGCAGATGGCCACGCTCCTACCTGTCCCTTGCAGGCAGATGGCCACGCTCCTACCTGTCCCTTGCAGTGGGTGGCTATTCTCCTACCTGTCTCTTGCAGCCGGGTGGCCACTCTCCTACCTGTCTCTTGCAGCCAGGTGACCATGCTCCTACCTGTCTCTTGCAGCTGGGTGGCCATGCTCCTATCTGTCCCTTGCAGCCGGATGGCCACGCTCCTACCTGTCCCTTGCAGCCATGTGGCCATGCTCCTACCTGTCCCTTGCAGTGGGTGGCTATTCTCCTACCTGTCCCTAGCAGCTGGGTGGCCATGCTCCTACCTGTCCCTTGCAGTGGGTGGCTATTCTCCTACCTGTACCTTGCAGCCGGAAGGCCATGCTCCTACCTGTCTCTTGCAGCCGGAAGGCCATGCTCCTAACTGTCCCTTGCAGCCAGATGGCCATGCTCCTACCTGTCCCTTGCAGCCAGATGGCCACGCTCCTACCTGTCCCTTGCAGCCAGGTGACCATGCTCCTACCTGTCCCTTGCAGCCGGGTGACCACGCTCCTACCTGTCCCTTGCAGCCGGGTGGCCATGCTCCTACCTGTCCCTTGCAGTGGGTGGCTATTCTCCTACCTGTCCCTAGCAGCCGGGTGGCCACGCTCCTACCTGTCCCTTGCAGCCGGGTGACCACGCTCCTACCTGTCCCTTGCAGCTGGGTGACCATGCTCCTACCTGTCCCTTGCAGCCGTGTGGCCATGCTCTTACCTGTCCTTTGCAGCCGGGTGGCCATGCTCCTAGCTGTCCCTTGCAGTGGGTGGCTATTCTCCTACCTGTCCCTAGCAGCCGGGTGGCCATGCTCCTACCTGTCCCTTGCAGTCGGTTGACCACGCTCCTACCTGTCCCTTGCAGTGGGTGGCTATTCTCCTACCTGTCCCTAGCAACCAGATGGCCATGCTCCTACCTATCCCTTGCAGCCGGATGACCACGCTCCTACCTGTCCCTTGCAGCCGGGTGGCCACGCTCCTACCTGTCCCTTGCAGCTGGATGGCCACGCTCCTACCTGTCTTTTGCAGCCGGGTGGCCACGCTCCTACCTGTCCCTTGCAGCCGGGTGACCATGCTCCTACCTGTCCCTTGCAGCCGGGTGGCCATGCTCCTACCTGTCCCTTGCAGCCGGGTGGCCACGCTCCTACCTGTCCCTTGCAGCCGGGTGACCATGCTCCTACCTGTCTCTTGCAGCCGGGTGACCATGCTCCTACCTGTCCCTTGCAGCCGGGTGGCCATGCTCCTACCTGTCCCTTGCAGTGGGTGGCTATTCTCCTACCTGTCCCTAGCAGCCGGGTGACTATGCTCCTACCTGTCCCTTGCAGTGGGTGGCTATTCTCCTACCTGTACCTTGCAGCCGGAAGGCCATGCTCCTACCTGTCTCTTGCAGCCGGATGACCACGCTCCTACCTGTCCCTTGCAGCCGGGTGGCCATGCTCCTACCTGTCCCTTGCAGCCGGGTGGCCACGCTTCTACCTGTCCCTTGCAGCCGGGTGACCATGCTCCTACCTGTCTCTTGCAGCCGGGTGACCATGCTCCTACCTGTCCCTTGCAGCCGGGTGGCCATGCTCCTACCTGTCCCTTGCAGTGGGTGGCTATTCTCCTACCTGTCCCTAGCAGCCGGGTGACTATGCTCCTACCTGTCCCTTGCAGCTGGGTGGCCATGCTCCTACCTGTCCCTTGCAGCCGGGTGGCCACGCTCCTACCTGTCCCTTGCAGCCGGGTGACCATGCTCCTACCTGTCTCTTGCAGCCGGGTGACCATGCTCCTACCTGTCCCTTGCAGCCGGGTGGCCATGCTCCTACCTGTCCCTTGCAGTGGGTGGCTATTCTCCTACCTGTCCCTAGCAGCCGGGTGACTATGCTCCTACCTGTCCCTTGCAGTGGGTGGCTATTCTCCTACCTGTACCTTGCAGCCGGAAGGCCATGCTCCTACCTGTCTCTTGCAGCCGGATGACCACGCTCCTACCTGTCCCTTGCAGCCAGGTGGCCACGCTCCTACCTGTCCCTTGCAGCCAGGTGACCATGCTCCTACCTGTCCCTTGCAGCCGGATGGCCACGCTCCTCCCTGTCCCTTGCAGCCGGGTGGCCACGCTCCTCCCTGTCCCTTGCAGCCGGGTGGCCACGCTCCTCCCTGTCCCTTGCAGCCGGGTGGCCACGCTCCTCCCTGTCCCTTGCAGCCGGGTGGCCACGCTCCTCCCTGTCCCTTGCAGCCGGGTGGCCACGCTCCTACCTGTCTCTTGCAGCCGGATGACCATGCTCCTACCATTCCCTTGCAGCCAGGTGGCCACACTCCTACCTGTCCCTTGCAGCCAGGTGACCATGCTCCTACCTGTCCCTTGCAGCCGGGTGGTCACGCTCCTCCCTGTCCCTTGCAGCCGGGTGGCCACGCTCCTACCTGTACCTTGTAGCCAGATGGCCACGCTCCTACCTGTCCCTTGTAGCCAGATGGCCATGCTTCTACCTGTCACTATCAGCCGGGTGACCAGGCTCCTACCTGTCCCTTGCAGCCGGGTGGCCACGCTCCTACCTGTCCCTTGTAGCCAGATGGCCATGCTTCTACCTGTCACTTGCAGCCGGGTGACCAGGCTCCTACCTGTCCCTTGTAGCCAGATGGCCATGCTCCTACCTGTCCCTTGTAGCCAGATGGCCATGCTTCTACCTGTCACTTGCAGCCGGGTGACCAGGCTCCTACCTGTCCCTTGTAGCCAGATGGCCATGCTCCTACCTGTCCCTTGTAGCCAGATGGCCATGCTTCTACCTGTCACTTGCAGCCGGATGACCATGCTCCTACCTGTCCCTTGCAGCCAGGTGGCCACGCTCCTCCCTGTCCCTTGCAGCCGGGTGGCCACGCTCCTCCCTGTCCCTTGCAGCCGGGTGGCCACGCTCCTACCTGTCCCTTGTAGCCAGATGGCCATGCTCCTACCTGTCCCTTGTAGCCAGATGGCCATGCTTCTACCTGACACTTGCAGCCGGATGACCAGGCTCCTACCTGTCCCTTGCAGCTGGGTGGCCAGGTCCTTGGCCCAGATGGCGTTCATGAGCTTGGTGCAGTTGTACGAGTCGCTGTTCCTGTTCTTCTCCAGGTTCTTTCCCCACAAGTTGCTGGTGTCAATGTTTCCTTGTCCGTGCATGAAAGAGGACACAACCACAATGCGGCTGGGCGCCGTCCGCTTCAGGAGGTCTGACGGGTGAGAAGAACAGCCCCACATGAACACGAATGTACCCAACACCCTAAACAACGAGACTAATACTGGGATTGATTGGTCATGTCTGGTCTCTATGGACAGGACAATACAGGGATCAATTGGTTAAAAGAGTTACAGGGATCAATTGGTTAAAAGAGTTACAGGGATCAATTGGTTGTGTCTGCCCTGAATGGATAGGATCATACAGGGATTGATTGGTCGTGTCTGCTCTGTATCGGTGGTACTTATCCAGCAGCAGGTTTTCCACTGGCAGGTAGTACTTACCCAGCAGCAGGTGGGTGAGCAGGAAAGGGCCCAGGTGGTTTGTGGCGAATGAGATCTCTAGTCCCTCAGGAGTGATGGTGTACGGCAGTCCTGTAATTCACAATGTACAATGTATATAAGCCTGTAGTACCTGAGCACCATGTACGTCGCCAGCCTGTAGTACCTGAGCACCATGAACGTCGGCCTGTAGTCCCCGAGTGCCATGTACATCGGCCTGTAGTACCTGAGCACCATGTACGTCTGCCTGTAGTACCTGAGCGCCATGTAAATCAGCTTGTAGTACCTGAGCACCATGTATATCAGCTTGTAGTACCTGAGCGCCATGTACATTGGCCTGTAGTACCTGAGAGCCATGTACATTAGCCTGTAGTACCTGAGCCCTATTTACATTGGCCTGTAGTACCTGAACGCCATGTACGTTGGCCTTTAGTACCTGAGCGCCATGTAAATCAGCTTGTAGTACCTGAGCACCATGTACATTAGCCTGTAGTACCTGAGCGCCATGTATATCAGCTTGTAGTACCTGAGCGCCATGTACATTATCCTGTAGTACCTGAGAGCCATGTACATTAGCCTGTAGTACCTGAGCGCCATTTACATTGGCCTGTAGTACCTGAACGCCATGTACGTTGGCCTTTAGTACCCGAGCGCCATGTACGCCAACCTGTAGTAGCTGAGCACCATGAATATCAGCTTGTAGTACCTTAGCGCCATGTACGTCGGCCTGTAGTACCTGACCTGAGCGCCATGTACGCCGGCCTTTAGTACCTGAGTGCCATGTACGCCCGCCTGTAATACCTGAGCACCATGTATATAAGCCTGTAGTACCTGAGAGCCATGTATATCAGCCTGTAGTACCTGAGAGCCATGTACATTAGCCTGTAGTACCTGAGCGCCATGCCCGTCGGCCTGTAGTACCTAAGTGCCATGTATGTAGGCCTGTAGTACCTGAGCGCCATGTACGTTGGTCTTTAGTACCCGAGCGCCATGTACGCCAGCCTGTAGTACCTGAGCTCCATGTATATAAGCCTGTAGTACCTGAGCACCATTTACATTAGCCTGTAGTACCTGAGCGCCATGTACGCCAGCCTGTAGTACCTGAGCGCCATGTATATCACTCTGTAGTACCTGAGCACGATGTATATCAGCCTGTAGTACCTGAGCGCCATGTGTATCATCCTCTAGTACCTGAGCACTATGTTTGTCGACCTGTAGTACCTGAGCACGATGTATGTAGGCCATTAGTACCTGAGTGCCATGTATATCAGTGTGTAGTACCTGAGCACGATGTATATCAGCCTGTAGTACCTGAGCACCATGTGTATGTATGTCGACCTGTAGTACCTGAGCACGATGTATGTCGACCTGTAGTACCTGAGCACCATGTGTATGTATGTCGACCTGTAGTACCTGAGCACGATGTATATAGGCCTGTAGTACCTGAGCGCGATGTACGTCGGCCTGTAGTCCCTGAGCGCCATGTATATCAGTCTATAGTACCTGAGCACGATGTATGTCGACCTGTAGTACCTGAGCACGATGTATGTATGCCTGTAGTACCCAAGTGCCATGTACGTAGGCCTGTAGTACCTGAGCGCCATGTACGTCGGCCTGTAGTACTGGAGCGCCATGTACGTCGGCCTGTAGTACCTGAGCACCATGTATGTCAGTCTGCAATACCTGAGGCCCCAGCATTGTTGACCAGGATGTCCAGTCTCTTCTCCTCCTTCAGGATCTGCTCAGCGAAGCTTCGGACGGACGCCATGCTGCTGGTGTCAAGGATGCTGAGGATGACATTCCTGTTGCTGGTCTCCCTCTTGATCTCATCCACGGCTTTCTGTCCTCGATCACGGCTACGACACGCCAGGATCACACGGGCATTCCTCCGGGCAAAGTCCAAGGCCACCTGCTTCCCGATACCTGTCAGACAAGAAGGTACGCTGAGAACCATAGGCCATCATTCGGATAAAATCCGGTCTCTTCTTTCCCTCATACTAAAGTAAGGGGCTGTCATGTGCCTTTGGCGTCACTTATCTTCTAGAAGACCACACAACCCGACCTACCTCTTCCTGGTTCAGGATCCACCATAAAAACAATGGAATTTAACCTAAGAGCGGCCAGACCTGACTTCACCCCGATGGCTCTGACTCCACACTGATGGCTGTGACTCCACTCTAATTGCTCTAACTCAACCCTTATGGTCATGACTCCACCCCGATGGCCCTGACTCCGCCCTGATGCTATGACTCCTCCCCAATGGTTCTGACCCCACCCTGATGCTATGACTCCTCCCCAATTACATTGTTTGCCTAGAAAGGTCCTTAGCATCCTCCCTTATGGACTGGGGACAACAGTCCTGGACTGCTGACTTTAGACCAAAGCAACAACTCATTGGCGTCTCTCATCTTCAAGGACATTATAAAGAGGTCCTCGTCCAAGGTGACCACCGTCAGCAGATATGGGTACAGTTTCCTTACTCTCAGCAGTAGAGATGTAGCGTCACATTGTGGGGGCCACTAGAGGGGGTCCTGAGTGTAGGACAGTCATAGGAAAAGTCGACCCTTCTATGGAGGACAAAGCCTGTAACAGACTATCCGTCGTGTGAGCCAAACCGGTCATTGTCACCACACATGATGTCATTGGTTGGTGCAGACACTCACATCAGACCCAGTGACTGGACAGTAGATGGCAGTAGACCCACCCTGTGCTGCGGCCGGGGGTAAATGACCTTGTGTCTTCTTTGAGGCTGGAGATACTATTTGCCTCTTATCTTATCACCCGACCTTCATCTTCTCGGTGGACCTTGTAGACCTCTTCCTCCCAGCCTATCTTATCTCCCGTGTGACGGCCTCGCCCTGTGGGGTCAGTGAACTCACAGGGTCACACGTGATAAAACACGTCACCTGATGATCATACATGAGAGAAACCAGGCCAGACAATGACAATATATACACCACATAGAGAAATCCATCACTTCAAGGGGCCACTTACAGTGTCTAGCAAAAGTAATCACCACCTTAGGGGGTGGATAGCTTTGCAAGGCACTCTACTTTTAAACCGGCCACATTATAAACAGGCTGCGGAGGAAGAACTAAGAACGTAGGGGCCCAAGCATCACCAACTCATGATTGATGTGTCCACCAGGCAGCTCATGTATAATATGAAGTCCACTCCTAAACTGGAATAACGCTTAGTGCGCTGCCATAATTAATGGAGAAAGCGTATGAAGTGCAGAACGCTGATGTCATCGCTCGCTTTCATATAACTGGCACTGCTCCTGTTCATCTCGATTAGACGCTGATGTCATGAACAGGAACAGTGAGCCATGGATTAATACAAAGTGTAGTTAGTAGTCCAGTCATCTAGCAGGACCACACTCTGGTCATCGGGCAGTACGGTAGTCCACTCATCTAGCAGGACCACACTCTGGTCATCGGGCAGTACGGTAGTCCACTCATCTAGCAGGACCACACTCTGGTCATCGGGCAGTACGGTAGTCCACTCATCTAGCAGGACCACACTCTGGTCATTGGGCAGTACGGTAGTCCACTCATCTAGCAGGACCACACTCTGGTCATTGGGCAGTATGGTAGTCCACTCATCTAGCAGGACCACACTCTGGTCATCGGGCAGTACGGTAGTCCACTCATCTAGCAGGACCACACTCTGGTCATCGGGCAGTACGGTAGTCCACTCATCTAGCAGGACCACACTCTGGTCATTGGGCAGTACGGTAGTCCACTCATCTAGCAGGACCACACTCTGGTCATTGGGCAGTATGGTAGTCCACTCATCTAGCAGGACCCGACTCTGGTCATTGGCCAGTACGGTAGTGTAATCACCTGTCTTTTCCTCTGGGTCATGAAATATAAAGCAGTATCAACCCCATTATACCAACCATGCTCCTGGTTGGGTTGATCCTTCTGATCCAAATTACTCTTGTCTTATCTGGTCTCCTCCTGCCATGTTATGGTGTGCCATGCATTAATGACACTGCTCTGAGTATCACCAGTAACGTTTTCTATCCATAGTGATCATTACACCGGATTATCACCACTAACCTTATATCTATAGTGATCATTACATCAGATTATTACCAGTAACCTCATATCTATAGTGATCATTACACTAGATTATCACCGGTAACATCTTATCTATAGTGATCATTACACTGGATTATCACTGGTAACCTCATATCTATTGCGATCATTACACCGGATTATCACTGGAAATATCTTCTATTTATAGTGATCAATACACCAGATTATCACCAGTAACCTCTTCTATCTATAGTGATCATTACACTGGATTATCACTGGTAACCTCTTCTATCTATAGTGATCATTACACCGGTTTATCACTGGTAACCTCTTCCATCTATAGTGATCATTACACCGGATTATCACCAGTAACCTCTTCTATCTATTGCGATCATTACACCGGATTATCACTGGTACCCTCTTCTATCTATAGTGATCAATACACCAGATTATCACCAGTAACCTCTTCTATCTATAGTGATCATTACACTGGATTATCACTGGTAACCTCTTCTATCTATAGTGATCATTACACCGGTTTATCACTGGTAACCTCTTCCATCTATAGTGATCATTACACCGGATTATCACCAGTAACCTCTTCTATCTATTGCGATCATTACACCGGATTATCACTGGAAATATCTTCTATCTATAGTGATCAATACACCAGATTATCACCAGTAACCTCTTCTATCTATAGTGATCATTACACCGGATTATCCCCGGTAACCTCTTCCATCTATAGTGATCATTGCACCGGATTATCACCAGTAACCTCATATCTATAGTGATTATTACACCGGATTATCACCGGTAACATCTTATCTATAGTGATCATTACACCGGATTTTCACTGGTAACCTCTTCTATCTATAGTGATCATTACACCGGATTATCAGCAATAACCCTCTTCTATCTATAGTGATCATTACACTGGATTATCACTGGTAACATTTTATCTCTAGTGATCATTACACCGGATTATCACTGGTAACCTCATATCTATAGTGATCATTACACCAGATTATCACAGGTAACCTCTTCTATCTATAGTGATCATTACACCAGATTATCACTGGTAACATTCTATCTATAGTGATCATTACATCAGATTATCACTGGTAACCTCTTCTATCTATAGTGATCATTACACCAGATTATCACTGGTACCCTCTTCTATCTATAGTGATCATTACACCGGATTATCACTGGTAACATCTTCTATCTATAGTGATCATTACACTGGATTATCACTGGTAACCCTCTTCTATCTATAGTGATCATTACACCAGATTATCACTGGTACCCTCTTCTATCTATAGTGATCATTACACCGGATTATCACTGGTACCCCCTTCTATCTATAGTGATCATTACACCAGATTATCACTGGTAACATTTTATCTATAGTGATCATTACACCGGATTATCACAGGTAACCTCTTCTATCTATAGTGATCATTACACCGGATTATCACCGGTAACCTCTTCTATCTATAGTGATCATTACACCGGATTATCACAGGTAACCTCTTCTATCTATAGTGATCATTACACCGGATTATCACCGGTAACCTCTTCTATCTATAGTGATTATTACACCGGATTGTCACTGGTACCCTCTTCTATCTATAGTGATCATTACACCGGATTATCACCGGTAACATCTTATATATAGTGATCATTACACCGAATTATCACTGGTAACCTCATATCTATAGTGATCATTACACCGGATTATCACCGGTAACCTCTTCTATCTATAGTGATCATTACACCAGATTATCACAGGTAACATTTTATCTATAGTGATCATTACACTGGATTATCACCGGTAACCTCATATCTATAGTGATCATTACACCGGATTATCACCGGTAACCTCTTCTATCTATAGTGATCATTACACCAGATTATCACCGGTAACCTCATATCTATAGTGATCAATACACCGGATTATCACCGGTAACCTCATATCTATAGTGATCATTACACCGGATTATCACCGGTAACCTCATATCTATAGTGATCATTACACCGGATTATCACTGGTAACCTCATATCTATAGGGATCATTACACCGGATTATCACCGGTAACCTCATATCTATAGGGATCATTACACCGGATTATCACTGGTAACCTCTTCTATCTATAGTGATCATTACACTAGATTATCACAGGTAACCTCTTCTATCTATAGTGATCATTACACCGGATTACCACTGGTAACCTCTTCTATCTATAGTGATCATTACACCGGATTATCACCAGTAACCTTCTATCTATAGTGATCATTACACCAGATTATCACCGGTAACATCTTCCATCTATAGTGATCATTACACCGGATTATCACCAGTAACATCTTCTATCTATAGTGATCATTACACCGGATTATCACCAGTATCTTCCCTTCTGTTCACCAGTGCTCTCTTACTCACCAGTGTTTGCTCCGGTCACTATGGCAGTTTTCCCCGTCAGGTCGGCGCGGCATTTTCGAGCCTCCCAGCTTCCCTTTCTCTGCAGTCGAAGGACTACGGCCAGGACCACAGAGCAGAAGAACCAGACAGGATGACTGAGGAAGGAAGGGAGCTCCATGACGGCCAGAAGCTGAGTGCAGGAAATAGTGCATTGCACGCTTTTTTCTGTGCTTACCTCTGCCTGCCCCACCGCAGGGTCCTAAAGCCTGCATCCTGTCAGTGGCCCTGGACTGTCGGTTATCTATTAACAGATTGTGAGCTCTGCCGGCTGGGGAGAAGGTGAGAGATACGCGACTACGTGAATGAGTATGGACAGCGCCGTCTCATTCTAAATTGTAAGCTTTACTATGTCCCGTACCACGGCGCAGTAATGGCAAGTTGGAGGGACCAGAAGCAGGGGAGTAACTACCATAGCAGATACCATGCATTGCTATGGAGCCCAGGGCAGGAGGGGGCCCAGTTTTAGTTGGGATTATCTCCTCTTCTACTGGCAGTAAAAGCTTTGTCAGGACTCTACTTTATAAAGGAACAACTTTTAACAAATGAGGCAGTGGAAAAATGTCCCAAAGGTCATAGAAAGGGGTTTAGACAGAAACCCTTCTGTCCTGTGTGGGGGGCCTGGTTTGTTCCTTGCTATGGTGCCCTTCTCTATGTACGCCACTGACCACAAGTACAGATCTTAAGACTGTCCTGGCCGAAGTTAAAGGAAGGAAACCTTCCAAGAGAGTAGCATAAGAAAGGCTTCCTGAAGAGCCCCAAAGGGAGGCTGACACAACCAAAGGAAAATCCCAGGATGAGCACTCTGGGCCTGAGTCTTCACAAGATGATCCTGAGCGTATCTCATGCCAAAAGAGGCAGACAAAGGGTGGCAATCTGGACTTTTGAGATAGATGGACCAAGACCCTTGTCAAATCCTTTTGTCTGAACTCTAGGACTGAAATCATGAGTGGATGGTTAGAAGTCATCCTTCTGTCTAGACACCATTTAGGAATGGAATAGATTCTGTTAGTGGAGGATCTTCTGGAATGACCTAGGGTCTGAATTAGGGTCTCAGAAAGCCCTTGAGATCTCAGGAGGTACCTGTCCACCTATAGACTGTTAACTTCATAGCATTTATATTTGATAAGTCACCTATCTTTGAGGAGACAGTCTGGAGGAAGGCGAGGATCGGCCTTAATGTCAACAGGTTCTGTTTGGAGGACGGGCGAGGATCAGCCTCGATGTCTACAGGCTCAGTCTGGAGGACAGTCGAGGATCGGCCTTGATGTCTACAGGCTCAGTCTGGAGGATGGACGAGGATCAGCCTCGATGACTACAGGTTCTGTCTGGAGGACGGGCGAGGATCAGCTTCGATGACCACAGGTTCTGTCTGGAGGACGGGCGAGGATTGGCCTCGATGTCTACAGGTTCTGTCTGGAGGATAGTCAAGGATCGGCCTCGATGTCTACAAGTTCTGTCTGGAGGATGGGCGAGGATCGGCCTCGATGTCTACAAGTTCTGTCTGGAGGATGGGCGAGTGTTGAGGAAGGGTTGAGACGTATGCATATATATATATCCATACATGCATGCAAATACGTGCATGCATGTGTGATATATATGCATGCACTGACTGCCACATCATAGTATGATGTACACAGATGTGCCCAGCATCTGCCCCTCGTGCCCCCAAATAAGTGTGTATATATTTTTATATATATATATATATATATATATAGAGGGAAGTGTATCCAATTCCTTATCAACAGTTCATCCCCCATGTTTAGAGTAAAACTTGTGCTGATGGCCTGTAGGATAACAGCTGATTAGTATCTAGTCCTCTTTTGTTCAGGCCTCAAACAATCAGACTCTCTGGCACCGTTTGTCAGGGGGCTTTCTAGCCAAAGACATCATAAACCTGTTTTGCACACCTCTGCCCCATGGCTAAACTCCATGCCTTTGGGACTAGGGGGGAGGACTCTTGGGCACACTACGATGTCACATGCCTGAGGAAGGAGGAGGGGGGCTGCTTTTGGGCTATAATAGCCCAAACAGGACAAATGTGGGGTCTCTTGCAACCAGGATAGAATCAGACACACATGGGAGAGAGCAGCTACCAGCTGGAAAGGCCTCTGGAAGGACTAAGCATACTTATGTGTGCTGCTATAAATATATATATCTGTTCTATTGATATAGATATATATAATTATAAGCAAATAATAGACCCTGCAGAGCATTAACCTCTGCATTGCCCTGTCCCTACAGAGTCAATGCCTGATCCCTGCTACCGCTGACCCTGGTCCCTGCTGCTCCCTGATACCCTTGCCTCTGACTTCCACCCCTGGTTAACCCTTACAGTGCCCAGCAAACCCCCCCTGTGGACCCTGGTACCTCAGCAGCATTGCTGCTGTCCGTAACCCCTGCTCTGCAGCCACAGTACAGAGCGCCCCCCTCTGTGGACCCTGGTACCTCAGCAGCATTGCAGCTGTCCTTAACCCCTACCCTGCTGCCACAGTACAGAGCGTTAAACCCTTCAGTGCTCTGTTCTCTGTAGAGCATGCCCCTGCTCTGCAAAAAAACCCTCTAACCCTGTATTCCTTGGCCTGCAGGTATTAACCCCTGCAGAGCCACTGTTGTGTTTAACCCCTTGTACCCCGTAGGGACAACTTGTATGTGTGAATTGTATAGATAGTTTATGGGTGGAATCTGGGAACGTGTAGTGTAGTTTAGGATTGTATATTTAGTGCTGTATTGTTAGTGTATTGCGTGCGTAGTGTATTGTAAGTAATAAATACCGTAATATTTGTACCCTTTGTGTAGCGTGTACTTGTTAGCGGTAGTGAGTAAGGCACATGCAGCTAGTGTAGCGATCAGTGTAAAGCATAGCGAAGATATTGTGTAATTATTGTATAAAGGCATAAATAGGCGGAGTCATCACTAGACGATTCCTCCTATTTAGGAATATTAATTATCGATATTGACATAAATATTGGTGATTAATATTCCCCCTTTACAGCGAGGATCAGCCTCGATGTCTACAGGTTCTGTCTGGAGAATGGGTGAGGATTGACCTCCATGTCTACAGGTTCTGTCTGGAGGATCGGCGAGGATCAGCCTCGATGTCTACAGGTTTTGTATGGAGAACGGGCGAGGATCGGCCTCGATGTCTACAGGTTCTGTCTGGAGGATCGGTGAGGATTGACCTCCATGACTACAGGTTCTGTCTGGAGAACGGGAGAGGATCGGCCTCGATGTCTGTCTGGAGAACGGGCGAGGATCGGCCTCGATGTCTACAGGTTCTGTCTGGAGGAGGGGGTGAGGATTGACCTCCATGTCTACAGGTTCTGTCTGGAGGATCGGCGAGGATCAGCCTCGATGTCTACAAGTTCTGTCTGGAGGATGGGCGAGGATCGGCCTCGATGTCTACAGGTTCTGTCTGGAGGATCGGCGAGGATCAGCCTCGATGTCTACAAGTTCTGTCTGGAGGATTGGCGAGGATCGACCTCGATGTCTACAGGTTCTGTCATAAGAATGGGTGAGGATCGACCTCCATGTCTACAGGTTTTGTCTGGAGAACGGGCGAGGATCGGCCTCGATGTCTACAGGTTCTGTCTGGAGGATGGGTGAGGATTGACCTCTATGACTACAGGTTCTGTCTGGAGAAAGCTTGTGATGACTATTTCTATTTCCAACATTCTCCATGATTGCTTCATGTGTCTTCTCTCAGTTCATGATTAACCCTTTCCTGCCCAGGACTGCATTTCTGTTAAAGTGATTTTTATTGAAATATCACAAATAAATTCCAAGTTTCTGACATGAATGGTCTGATTTACATGTGAAATATTACATACATATTGTTGCTAATATACCTGAGATTATCAACATTCATGGTATATTTTAGGACATGTCTCGTTGCTACATATTATTTTTTTGTTATAAGAAAAAGGGAAAGTATAATTAACTATCAAACGTTTGGACATTCTAGTATCTAAGCAGTTTTGTCATTTATAACATATATCTGTCACGCCCATGTTTATGGCCGTGACTCCTTGGGAGCCGCATGCAGTTGCCCGCGGTCTGGGAGTTTTGTCACCGCAGCTGGGGGCTGTTAGTTGCTTGCCTCAAGTGCGGTTGCCGCGGACAACAGGTGTGTTTGGCAGTGTAGCAGCCTGAGCTGCGTGCTAGGCGCCTCACTGTTGATGCGTTCGGTTGCCTCTGGCTATGTGTTGTATGTATGTATGCACTTTCTATGTCTGTGTGCACGGGTTTTTATTTTTTTTTCGTTTGTTTTGTCCCTTTGCCCATAGGCTCCCTCTAATTGTACGGTGTGTGGCACGCAGTGTGCGCCTTGTGAGCATGCGCGCACTGCTGTTTCCGTCTATTGGAACGCAGGGCGCGCCTGCTCGGCGGTGCACATGCGGGATGTCATTTCCAGCTGCTGTCAGGAAATGTCCGTTGTATGGCACGCAGTGTGCGCCTTGTGGGCATGCGCGCACTGCTGTTTCCGTCTATTGGAACGCAGGGCGCGCCTGCTCGGCGGTGCACATGCGGGATGTCATTTCCGGCTGCTGTCAGGGAATGTCCGGTGTATGGCACGCAGTGTGCGCCTTGTGGGCATGCGCGCCCTGCCATTTCCGTTTGTAGGAACGCAGGACGCGCCTGCTCGGCGGCGCACGCGCTTGGTATGTCACTTCTAGGTACCTTGCATTCCGGCATTCATTGGCTGCGATATTTAGCGTGTATAGAAGGCAACAGAGCCCTCCCTCTCCACCTCCCATTGACCCAATGAGTGTGGGGTCACCGCCCCTATGCTCCATGGCTACTTAGGGCTATTTAGCTCCTGCTGGATGCCAGTATCTGGGGGTACTTCAGCCATGGTTAGCTGGAGTCATCCTCCTGGTTATATACCATCTGCCAGTGAGGGCCACCCTTGTGGTCATAAGTTATACATGATGTTATGAAGATGTTTCCTTGGTCTCTCTGTTTATTGCAGCTTATGGTCCTGGGTTCCTGTGTGTTCCTGTGTGATGTGTGGTGTGTGCTGTGTCTTTTGTGTTCTTGTGGACAGCAGCACTTGTGCATGGATTCCAGGTGGTGTGTCTGTGGCAGGTAGGTGTGGTACTAGTTTCACTTAACTGCCATTGCAATATGTCTGTTTATGTTTCCCCTTTCTTTATAGCTTGGCCAGTGAGACTCCTGTTTGTCCGTATCTAGTAGGAGGAACAGGTAGTCTTACCCAGCTCCTAGTCCAGGGCCACCCTGAGGGCTAGTAGGAATCTTAGGTTCCGGACTATGAGCCCTCCTACCATCAGGGTTGGCTCATACAGCTAGGAGACAGGGTCAGAATTAGGGATGTGATAGGATTTGACCTGCTCCCTGATTCCTGTCCTGGCCTTGCAGCAGCTGAGGGTTTTCCCCATCCTCAGCCGTGACAATATCTCAAGAAGGAAACAGAAATCCAATGTTCACCATAAAACATCAGCTACATTTCTGAAGGTGACGTGTGTCACTTTATGTGGTAATGACTCTGGACGCAATTCTGAGAGTACTTTATGTTAGCAGTAAATTCAGGTCGATATGTTTATAAGAAAAGAAAATCCCAAACTTACATAAAAGTTGGAAAAATTCACTATTTTTTAAGTTTGAATATCTCTGCTTTTATGACAGACACAAAATAATCATTACTTTACTTTCCAGGAAAATCTGCTTTATGTCACCATCCAGTGATCTCTCTGGGTGTGAGTGGAGTATACTTGCAAGACAAGGTGTAACCGCAGAATGATGAGTGCAGCTCTGGATGTGACTGGAGTACAAGACAAGGTATAACTGCAGAATGAAGTGTGCAGCTCTGGATGTGACTGGAGTACAAGACAAGGTGTAACCACAGAATGAAGAGTGCAGCTCTGGATGTGTTTGGAGTACAAGACAAGGTGTAACCACAGAATGAAGAGTGCAGCTCTGGATGTGACTGGAGTACAAGACAAGGTGTAACCGCAGAATGAAGAGTGCAGCTCTGGATGTGACTGGAGTACAAGACAAGGTGTAACCACAGAATGAAGAGTGCAGCTCTGGATGTGACTGGAGTACAAGACAAGGTGTAACCACAGAATGAAGAGTGCAGCTCTGGATGTGACTGGAGTACAAGATGTGACTGCTCTACATTTGTTTTTCTCGAATATTCGCTATATTGCTATATATTCTTGTTTTAGAACATTCTGAATATTCTAAAAATGAATATATTCGATATAGTGCTATATATTAGTTTTTTAGAATATTCATCATTTTTCCGATTTAAAGTCATGATTCCTCCCTGCTTCTTGCTTGTGGGCCAATGACTCATTGGCCCACAAGCAAGAAGCAGGGAGGAATCATGTTTTTACTCGGCAATCTAAAAAAAAAAAATCTTGAATATTCGAAATTACAAATATATATCACTAAATATTCGCGAATTTTCAAATTACCTATATTCGCGATAAAAATTAGAAATGTGAATATTCGTAATCAACACTAGTCACAACACACTTACTGCTGACCCCCTCTCCACTCTGTCGGGGGCTCTACTTGTATAAGGGGTTAATAGAACAGGTTCTGTAGACATCTATGTGGAATCAGCTGATGACGGTGTAAAAGGAGCGCGCTTCTTGTTGATGCTAACATCGACCTGTAAGGCTGAGGTCACACTGGAGTTATTTGGTCAGTTGTGGCCCCGTGACTGATCAATGAGTGCAGTGATTTTAAGAGCGACGCCTGTCATCTGCATGTCATACGGACTCACGGTATTATTTCACTGCCACAGCAGACTCCCTATGTGTGTTACTGCAAGGCACAGTGTTCTACACCGCTATACAGGCACAGTGTTCTACACCGCTATACAGGCGCAGTGTTCTACACCGCTATACAGGCACAGTGCTCTACACCACTATACAGGCACAGTGTTCTACACCGCTATACAGGCACAGTGTTCTACACCGCTATACAGGCACAGTGTTCTACACCACAATACAGGCACAGTGTTCTACACCGCTATACAGGCACAGTGTTCTACACCGCTATACAGGCACAGTGTTCTACACCGCTATACAGGCACAGTGTTCTACACCGCTATACAGGCACAGTGTTCTACACCGCTATACAGGCACAGTGTTCTACACCGCTATACAGGCACAGTGTTCTACGCCGCTATACAGGCACAGTGCTCTACGCCGCTATACAGGCACAGTGTTCTACACCGCTATACAGGCGCAGTGTTCTACACCGCTATACAGGCACAGTGTTCTACACCGCTATACAGGCGCAGTGCTCTACACCGCTATACGGGCGCAGTGTTCTACACCGCTATACGGGCGCAGTGTTCTACACCGCTATACGGGCGCAGTGTTCTACACCGCTATACGGGCGCAGTGTTCTACACCGCTATACGGGCACAGTGTTCTACACCGCTATACGGGCACAGTGTTCTACACCGCTATACGGGCACAGTGTTCTACACCGCTATACGGGCACAGTGTTCTACACCGCTATACGGGCACAGTGTTCTACACCGCTATACGGGCACAGTGTTCTACACCGCTATACGGGCACAGTGTTCTACACCGCTATACGGGCACAGTGTTCTACACCGCTATACGGGCACAGTGCTCTACAGGTAAACCAGAAGACCCCTCTCCCGAGAAAGTCCCAAACTGTGGATGAAACCCATATGCACCAAAAAATGGTGACTTATCAGAGGACTCCTGACGACGGTTATTTAAAGCAAACTCAGCAAGGGACAAAAAAGAACACCAATCCTCCTGATTCTCCGCCACAAAACAGCGCAGATATGTCTCCAGATTCTGATTGACACGCTCCGTCTGGCCATTCGACTGCGGGTGGAAAGCAGAAGAGAATGACAACCGAACCCCCAAGCGAGAACAGAAAGCCTTCCAGAATCTGGAAACAAACTGCGTGCCCCTATCAGAGACTATGTCTGAAGGAATACCATGCAATTTGACAATGTGATCAATAAATGCCTGCGCCAGCGTCTTAGCATTGGGCAAGCCAGGAAAAGGGATGAAATGCACCATTTTGCTAAAACGGTCCACCACCACCAGAATCACAGTCTTCCCCGAGGAACGAGGCAGGTCCGTAATGAAGTCCATGGACAGATGTGTCCAAGGACGGGAAGGAATAGGTAACGGAAGAAGAGGACCTGATGGCCGTGAATGAGGGACTTTGGCACGAGCGCAGGTCTCGCAGGCTGCCACAAAACCCTCAACCGACTTATGAAGCGCAGGCCACCAGAATCTCCGAGCGATGAGATCCACTGTGGCTCTACCCCCCGGGTGCCCAGCAAGGACCGTATCGTGGTGTTCCTTAAACACCTTGTGTCTTAAAGCGAGAGGCACAAACAACCTCCCAGGAGGACAAAGATCAGGAGCCTCTGACTGGGCTGCCTGCACCTCTGCCTCCAATTCAGAAAAAAGAGCAGAGACCACCACACCTTCAGCCAAAATGGGACCCGGTTCTTCAAAATTCCCACCTCCCGGAAAACAACGTGACAGGGCATCCGCCTTCACATTCTTAACCCCAGGGCGGAACGTGACAACAAAATTAAACCTTGAAAAGAACAAAGACCATCTGGCTTGTCTCGGGTTCAGACGCTTGGCTGACTCCAAGTAGGCCAGATTCTTATGGTCAGTAAACACTTTAAAAGGGTGTCTGGCTCCCTCTAGCCAATGGCGCCATTCCTCAAAAGCTAACTTGATGGCCAACAACTCCCTATCTCCCACATCGTAATTTCTCTCTGTAGAGGTGAGTTTCTTCGAGAAAAAAGGCACACGGTCGCCATTTGGCAGGACAGGGACCCTGAGACACCCACACCCACCTCAGAAGCGTCCACCTCAACTATGAAGGGCAGAGAGATATCAGGTTGTACCAAGATGGGAGCGGAAGCAAAACTCTCCTTGATACTAGAAAAGGCCTTACGCGCCTCTACCGACCAGGAGGAAAAATCTACCCCCTTTCTGGTCATATCAGTGAGTGGTTTAACAACAGAGGAATAATTCAAAATAAACTTCCTGTAATAATTGGCAAAACCCCAAAAACGCATCAGCGCCTTCTGATTCTCAGGAAGGTCCCACTCAAGCACAGCGCGGACCTTCTCGGGGTCCATGCGAAAACCAGAAGCGGAGAGAAGAAACCCCAGAAATTGAATTTCTGGAACCGCAAACACACATTTTACTAGTTTAGCGTACAATTTATTCTCCCGCAGGATGAGCAAGACCTGACGTAGGTGGTCCTTATGAGTCTTGAAATCAGGAGAAAAAAATCAAAATTCAGCTCCCTGAAATCCAGACATGGTCTTAAAGAACCATCTTTTTTCTTAACAAAAAAAAACCCAGCGGCAACAGGTGACTTCGAGGGTCGTATGTGTCCTTTTCTCAGACTCTCAGAGATATAAGCACGCATAGCGATCCTCTCAGGTTGGGAAAGATTGTATAAACGAGATTTAGGCAGCTTGGCGCCTGGGATGAGATTAATAGGGCAATCGTACTCCCTGTGAGGGGGCAACTCCTGGACACCACTCTCAGAAAACACATCCGAAAATTCAGAGAGAAAAGATGGTACAGTCTTGGTAGAAACCTCAGAAACAGATGTCGTGAGGCAATTCTCTCTGCAAAAGTCACTCCAACCATTTATTTGCCTCGCTTGCCAATCAATGGTGGGGTTATGTTTAGTGAGCAAGGGTAGCCCGAACACTAAAGGAGTAGGCAATCCGCTAAGGACAAAACATGACACATCCTCAACATGAGCATCACTTACAATCAAACGGATATTGTGAACTATGCCCTTTAACGATTTCTGAGAAAGTGGAACGGAATCAATAGCAAAAACAGGAATATCCTTTCCCAAAGTGCGCACCTGGAAACCATGAGTTATAGCAAATTGATTATCAATGAGATTGACAGCTGCTCCACTATCTACAAAAATCTCACAAAAAATGTTCTTGCTCTCTAGCGCCAACCTGGAAGGTAGGACAAAACGGGAACTACAAGCAAACGGAAAACCTTAAATTTCCGCATCAACCTTGCCAATAGTAACAGATGGAACGGTTTTAGAGGATTTTTTTCTTTTTGTTTCTTTATTACTCTAAAAAAAACTGCCTGAATCTCCTAGAGGGACAAATATTTGCCAAATGATTTATACCTCCACAACAAAAACAAACCTTCCTCTGAGAGCTGAATCTTCTATTGTCAGAGGCAAGCAAACCCAGCTGCATGGGCTCCTGCTCAGAGGGGATTGAGAGAGACTGAGACCCCTGCGCACTGAATGAGACCGCTGCACAGTCCTTGGACTGAGTATGACAGGAAGGAGTGATCTCTCCTCTCTCTCTAAGACGCCTGTCAATACGAACGGCCCGAGACATGGCAGAGTCCAAGGAGGTAGGTCTCTCATGAAAGGCAAATGCATCTTTCAATCCCTCTGAAAGACCCCATCTCCGAAATTCTGAGCAGTATATCTCTGCGGACTGTTTACTCTGGCATAAAAGACATAGTCTAGACTCAGCCAGAGCAATACGATCCGGATCATCATATATCTGACCCAGGGCTAAAAAAAAATGAATCCACTGAACGGAGGGGCCGTGCCCCTACCGGCAGCAAAAAGGCCCAGGACTGAGCGTTATCCCTGAGCAGCGAGATGATGATCCCCACCCTCCGTTCCTCATCACCAGAGGAATGGGGAAGTAGACAAAAATGGAGTTTGCAAGCCTCTCTAAAACGAACAAAATTCTCACTACCCCCGGAGAACATATCCGGGAGCGAGATCTTAGGCTCAGAACAAACTCCATGAACGCAAGCTGAACCGGTCACCTGAAACTGAGAGACAGTTTTCTGGAGATCTGCTACCTCCAGTGAAAGACCCTGCATGCGGTCAATCAAGGTTGAAACCGGATTGATGCTTAAGGCTACTTTCACACTTGCGTTCAGAGCGGATCCGTCTGGTGTCTGCACAGACAGATCCGCTCCTATAATGCAGACGATAGGATCTGTTCAGAACGGATCCGTCTGCATTATATTGTAGAAAAAATTCTAAGTGTGAAAGTAGCATCAGACGGATCCGTCCAGACTTTACATTGAAAGTCAATGGGGGACGGATCCGTTTGAAAATTTAGCCATATTGTGTCAACTTCAAATGGATCCGTCCCCATTGACTTATATTGTAAGTCTGGACGGATCCGTTTGCCTCCGCACGGCCAGGCGGACATCCGAACGCTGCAAGCAGCGTTCAGGTGTCCGCCTGCTGAGCGGAGCGGAGGCTGAACGCTGCCAGACTGATGCATTCTGAGCGGATCCGCATCCACTCAGAATGCATTAGGGCAGTACGGATGCGTTCGGGGCCGCTTGTGAGAGCCTTTAAACGGAACTCACAAGCGGAGCCCCGAACGCTAGTGTGAAAGTAGCCTAAGACGGTTTTGCCGGTTTATAATGTCACGGATGGTGTAACAGAAAACAAGAAGTTACAAATAAGGATCCGACTGGCTTGATCCGAAACTAAAGAACAAAAGGGTGACCCCTGTTTAAGCCCTGAAACTCTCCCTGTCTTCTCAGCCTATGCAAAGATCTCTATGATAGATAATCACATGCCCTCGTGCCTCGACTGTATGACACCTGAACACCCTATAATAGTGAGGGGACACGACCACCGGCTCCCTACACTTAATACGGAGGGAGTCAGGGTCACCTAGGATCAAGCAAACAGGAAAACACAAATAAATGAACAGACTTATCTGTAGAAGACTCAATAGTAGCATCCAGCATGTACACACTCCAGGAAGTTGTATAAACCGCAAAGTGATGCAGTATGGGAGGGGATTTAAAGGGATGCAATCAGTGCAACTACATGACAGCTGAGAGAGGGAAACGAGATGACAAAACGAAAGCAAAACAAAAGAACCTCAAGCAGGAGGTTCTGAAGAACGTCTGTCAGAGCTTCTCAAATGTCTGGCGGTGACATCGTGTCAATACTGGAGAGTGACGCACTGGGCAGATTTTTTCGGGCATAAGTCCAACCCCCTTTGCAGGTCATAACCTTTAATAAAGCCCAAGCAAAGGCGCTAGAGGAGCAACGTGAGCAAATGGCACAAACGGAGGGTCATAACTGAAACAGAGGCATTAGGGTCTCCTGAGGCAGGGTAATAGTGGGGATCCTGGAGCAGGGGTAACTGGAGAAGAGGCAATATTAGTGATGCATTTAGAGTGGGGGCATTGGGGGGCATCTGGAGTCGGGGCACTTATGGGATGCACCTAAAGCAGAGGCATTGGGGGGACCTAGTGCTTCCTATGGAGGACAGCTGACAGAAAGCGGGACATACCTCCCCCGTACTGGTAAAGTGGGACAGCCACTAAAATCCAGAACTGTCCCGCCGGATCCGGTACGGTTGGGAGGTATGCTGCTCCCTCTGCCCCTGTTTCCCCCTGACCTTTGCACCCTTTGTCCCTGCTCCCCCCTGACCCCTGCTCCCCCGCTGACCCCTGCTCCCCCCTGACCCCTGCTCCCCCCTGACCCCTGCTTTCTCTGTCCCTGTTTCCCCTGAATTTGTCTCTGTTCCCCCCTGGCCCCTGCTCCCCCCGACCCCCCTCCCTTGGTCCCTTTTACAGGAACATTATGGAATGCACGCTCTGTCTGTAACAAACTGTCCTACATTCATGACCTTTTCATCTCTCACACTTTCCTTTCTGGGTCTCACAGAAACATGGCTAACACCCTCTGACACCTCCTCCCCTGCTGCACTCTCTTATAGCTATAGCCCAACTCCACTGCCAACCTCCATTACGCTCACTTAATTTGAACTACACTCTGCTCGCATCTACTCTCCCTCCAGCCTTCAAGTAGCCATCATTTACCGCCCCCCAGGCCCAGCCACCATCTGTTTTGATCACTTTAACACCTGGCTCCTACACTTTCTTTCTGCTGACATCCCCACTATCATCATGGTTCATGGGTGACTTCAACATCCCTATTGACTCCTGCCACTCGGCCGCCTCCAAACTCCGATCGCTCTCTTCCTCCTTCGGCCTCTCACAGTGGTCTTCCGCTCCCACCCACAGAGATGGTCACACTCTGGATCTTATCTTCACCCCTCTCTGCTCCCTATCTAACCTTTGTGACTCACCTCTCCCCCTATCCGACCACAACCTACTCACCTTCTCTTCACTGCTCTCTCCCCGGTCCACACACTAGCACACCCCCGCAGCAACCTTAAACATCTCAACTTTCGCTTGTTTTCTGACTCTCTTCTCCCACTCTCTACTATTTGTTCCCTCCAAGACCCAGATGCTGCCACCACCCTATATAACACCACAATAAGTACAGCTATGGACACTCCTCACACACAACAAAACCCGAAAAACTAACAGACAACCCTGGCACACCAGCCTGACCCAAAAACTCAGACAAGCTTCCAGGGCTGCTAAGCGGCGATGGAAGAAATCCCACCCTAAGGATCACTTCACCGCATACCAACAATCCCTCCTCACTGGCTACTGCAGAAAAGGTGACTCCACATCGCTCATATCTTCCCTGTCCCACAACCCTAAACAGCTATTTAACACTTTTATCTCTCTCCTCCGTCCCCCAGCGCCCCCACTCTCTCCTCTCATCTGAGCCGAGGACTTTGCCTCATACTTCACACAAATGATTGTCAACATCAGAGAAGGCTTCAGTGCAAAGTCCCCACAGACCCTCTACACAACTGCTCGGTCCTCTTCTCCCAAAACCTACTTCTCCACCATTACAGAAGAAAAACTCTCCACTCTACTCTCCAGACCACATCTCGCCACCTGTGCACTTGACCCAATCCCATCCCACCTCATCCCTAACCTCACCACAGTGTTTATCCCAGCCCAGGGGCAGACATACCGCCTGTGCAGCCGATTCAGCTGCACAGGGGTCCAGCGTGGGAGATGACCCACTCAAAATTGCAGATGGCGACAAGGATTTTTAGTCCTGCCACCATCTGCGACTGTACCACCGTCGCCACGCTGCAGCTGATGTCCACCGCCGATCACCATCATAGGCTTCAGGTCTAGTAAGCATCAGGCCTATCTGGTAGTAAAATTCCGGGGCAGGCGGACGTGATGACATCATTGTGTGCACATGTGCCAGGACGCAGTGATGTGTACGTGCCTGCCTCACCATCCTGGCCCGTACCAGCAGCAAATAAGCACTGGGACACCGGGACGAGTATTACATTTTATTTAATTTTTTCTGTGTGGGTACATTACTGTCCGGAAGGGGGGCATTGGAATACATATTACTGAAGGATAGTGGGGGCAAATGACTATGTGGGGGCAGTGTGAGGGGCAAATGACTATGTGGGGGCAGTGTGGGGGAAATTACTATATGGGGGCAGTGTGGAGGGAAATTACTATATGGGGCAGTGTGAGGGCAAATTACTATGTGGGGGCAGTGTGGGGGAAATTACTATATGGAGCAGTGTGGAGGGAAATTACTATATGGGGGCAGTGTGAGGGAAATTACTATATGGGGCAGTGTGGGGGAAATTACTATATGGGGCAGTGTGGGGGAAATTACTATATGGGGCACTGTGGGGGAAATTACTATATGGGGGCAGTGTGGGGGAAATTACTATATGGGGCAGTGTTGGGGGAAAATTACTATATGGGGGCAGTGTGGGGGAAATTACTATATGGGGCAGTGTGGAGGAAATTACTATATGAGGTCAGTGTGGGGGAAATTACTATATGGGGCAGTGTGGGGGAAATTACTATAGTGTGGGGGAAATTACTATATGGGACAGTGTGGGGGAAATTACTATATGGGGCAGTGTGGGGGAAATTACTATATGGGGCAGTGTGGGGGAAATTACTATATGGGGCAGTGTGGGGGAAATTACTAGATGGGGCAGTGTGGGGGAAAGTACTATATGGGGGCAGTGTGGGGGAAATTACTGATATGGGGCAGTGTGGGGGAAATTACTATATGGGGACAGTGTGGGGGAAATTACTATATGGGGCAGTGTGGGGGAAATTACTATATGGGGCAGTGTGGGGAGGAAATTACTATATGGGGCAGTGTGGGGGAAATTACTATATGGGGCAGTGTGGGGGAAATTCACTATATGGGGCAGTGTGGGGGAAATTACTATATGGGGCAGTGTGGGGGAAATTACTATATGGGGGCAGTGTGGGGGGAAATTACTATATGGTGGCAGTGTGGGGGCAATTACTATAGGGTGGCATTATGGGGGAAATTACTATAGGGTGGCAGTGTGGGGGGAAATTACTATAGGGTGGCAGTGTGGGGGAATTTACTATATGGGGTAGTGTGGGGGAAATTACTATATGGGGCAGTGTGGGGGAAATTACTATATGGGGCAGTGTGGGGGAAATTACTATATGGGGCAGTGTGGGGAAATTACTATATGGGGCAGTGTGGGGGAAATTACTATATGGGGCAGTGTGGGGGAAATTACTATATGGGGCAGTGTGGGGGAAATTACTATATGGGGGCAGTGTGGGGGAAATTACTATATGGGGCAGTGTGGGGGAAATTACTATATGGGGCAGTGTGGGGGAAATTACTATATGGGGCAGTGTGGGGGAAATTACTATATGGGGCAGTGTGGGGGAAATTACTATATGGGGCAGTGTGGGGGAAATTACTATATGGGGGCAGTGTGGGGGAAATTACTATGTGGGGACAGTGTGGGGAAATTACTATATGGGGCAGTTGTGGGGAAATTACTATATGGGGCAGTGTGGGGGAAATTACTATATGGGGCAGTGTGGGGGAAATTACTATATGGGGCAGTGTGGGGAAATTACTATATGGGGCAGTGTGGGGAAATTACTATATGGGGGCAGTGTGGGGGAAATTACTATATGGGGCAGTGTGGGGGAAATTACTATATGGGGGCAGTGTGGGGGAAATTACTATATGGGGCAGTGTGGGGGAAATTACTATATGGGGCAGTGTGGGGGAAATTACTATATGGGGCAGTGTGGGGGAAATTACTATATGGGGCAGTGTGGGGGAAATTACTATATGGGGCAGTGTGGGGAAATTACTATATGGGGCAGTGTGGGGGAAATTACTATATGGGCAGTGTGGGGGAAATTACTATATGGGGCAGTGTGGGGGAAATTACTATATGGGGCAGTGTGGGGGAAATTACTATATGGGGCAGTGTGGGGGAAATTACTATATGGGGCAGTGTGGGGGAAATTACTATATGGGGCAGTGTGGGGGAAATTACTATATGGGCAGTGTGGGGAAATTACTATATGGGGCAGTGTGGGGGAAATTACTATATGGGGCAGTGTGGGGGAAATTACTATATGGGGCAGTGTGGGGGAAATTACTATATGGGGCAGTGTGGGGGAAATTACTATATGGGGCAGTGTGGGGGAAATTACTATATGGGGCAGTGTGGGGGAAATTACTATATGGGGGCAGTGTGGGGGAAATTACTATATGGGGGCAGTGTGGGGGAAATTACTATATGGGGCAGTGTGGGGGAAATTACTATATGGGGCAGTGTGGGGGAAATTACTATATGGGGCAGTGTGGGGGAAATTACTATATGGGGGCAGTGTGGGGGAAATTACTATATGGGGGCAGTGTGGGGGAAATTACTATATGGGGCAGTGTGGGGAAATTACTATATGGGGCAGTGTGGGGAAATTACTATATGGGGCAGTGTGGGGGAAATTACTATATGGGGCAGTGTGGGGGAAATTACTATATGGGGCAGTGTGGGGGAAATTACTATATGGGGGCAGTGTGGGGGAAATTAACTATATGGGGCAGTGTGGGGGAAATTACTATATGGGGCAGTGTGGGGGAAATTACTATATGGGGCAGTGTGGGGGAAATTACTATATGGGGCAGTGTGGGGGAAATTACTATATGGGGCAGTGTGGGGGAAATTACTATATGGGGCAGTGTGGGGGAAATTACTATATGGGGCAGTGGGGGGAAATTACTATATGGGGCAGTGTGGGGAAATTACTATATGGGGCAGTGTGGGGGAAATTACTATATGGGGCAGTGTGGGGGAAATTACTATATGGGGCAGTGTGGGGGAAATTACTATATGGGCAGTGTGGGGGAAATTACTATATGGGGCAGTGTGGGGGAAATTACTATATGGGGCAGTGTGGGGGAAATTACTATATGGGGCAGTGTGGGGGAAATTACTATATGGGGCAGTGTGGGGGAAATTACTATATGGGGCAGTGTGGGGGAAATTACTATATGGGGCAGTGTGGGGAAATTACTATTGGGCAGTGTGGGGGAAATTACTATATGGGGCAGTGTGGGGGAAATCTATATGGGGCAGTGTGGGGGAAATTACTATATGGGGCAGTGTGGGGGAAATTACTATATGGGGCAGTGTGGGGGAAATTACTATATGGGGCAGTGTGGGGGAAATTACTATATGGGGCAGTGTGGGGGAAATTACTATATGGGGAGCAGTGTGGAAGAATTACTATATGGGAGCAAGTGGGGGAAATTACTATATGGGGCAGTGTGGGGGAAATTACTATATGGGGGCAGTGTGGGGGAACTTACTATATGGGGCAGTGTGGGGGAAATTACTATGTGGGGCAGTGTGGGGGAAATTACTATATGGGGCAGTGTGGGGGAAATTACTATGATGGGGGCAGTGGTGGGGAAATACTATATGGGGCAGTGTGGGGGTAAATACTATATGGGGCAGTGTGGGGGAAATTACTATATGGGGCAGTGTGGGGGAAATTACTATATGGGCAGTGTGGGGAAATTACTATATGGGGCAGTGTGGGGGAAATTACTATATGGGGCAGTGTGGGGGAAATTACTATATGGGGGCAGTGTGGGGGAAATTACTATATGGAGCAGTGTGGGGGAAATTACTATATGGGGCAGTGTGGGGGAAATTACTATATGGGGCAGTGTGGGGGAAATTACTATATGGGGCAGTGTGGGGGAAATTACTATATGGGGCAGTGTGGGGGAAATTACTATATGGGGCAGTGTGGGGGAAATTAACTATTGGAGCAGTGTGGGGGAAATTACTATATGGAGGCAGTGTGGGGGAAATTACTATATGGGGCAGTGTGGGGGAAATTTACTATATGGGGCACAGTGTTGAGGGAAATTACTATATGGGGGCAGTGTGGGGGAAATTACTATATGGGGGCAGTGTGGGGGAAATTACTATATGGGGCAGTGTGGGGGGAAATTACTATATGGGGCAGTGTGGGGGAAATTACTATATGGGGCAGTGTGGGGGAAATTACTATATGGGGCAGTGTGGGGGAAATTACTATATGGAGGCAGTGTGGGGGGAAATTACTATATGGGGCAGTGTGGGGGAAATTACTATATGGGGCAGTGTGGGGGGAAATTACTATATGGGCAGTGTGGGGGAAATTACTATATGGGGGCAGTGTGGGGGAAATTACTATATGGGGCAGTGTGGGGAAATTACTATATGGGAGGCAGTGTGGGGGAAATTACGATATGGGGCAGTGTGGCGGGAAATTACTATATGGGGCAGTGTGGGGGAAATTACTATATGGGGGCAGTGTGGGGGAAATTACTATATGGGGCAGTGTGGAGGGAAATTACTATATGGGGCAGTGTGGGGGAAATTACTATATGGGGCAGTGTGGGGGAATTACTATATGGGGCAGTGTGGGGGGAAATTACTATATGGGGCAGTGTGGGGGAAATTACTATATGGGGGCAGTGTGGGGGAAATTACTATAATGGGGCAGTGTGGGGGAAATTACTATATGGGGCAGTGTGGGGGAAATTACTATATGGGGCAGTGTGGGGGAAATTACTATATGGGGCAGTGTGGGGGAAATTACTATATGGGCAGTGTGGGGGAAATTACTATATGGGCAGTGTGGGGAAATTACTATATGGGGCAGTGTGGGGGAAATTACTATATGGGGCAGTGTGGGGGAAATTACTATATGGGGCAGTGGGGGGAAATTACTATATGGGGCAGTGTGGGGGAAATTACTATATGGGGCAGTGTGGGGGAAATTATATGGGGCAGTGGGGGAAATTACTATATGGGGCAGTGTGGGGGAAATTACTATATGGGGCAGTGTGGGGGAAATTACTATATGGGGCAGTGTGGGGAAATTACTATATGGGGGCAGTGTGGGGGAAATTACTATATGGGGCAGTGTGGGGGAAATTACTATATGGGGCAGTGTGGGGGAAATTACTATATGGGGCAGTGTGGGGGAAATTACTATATGGGGCAGTGTGGGGGAAATTACTATATGGGGCAGTGTGGGGGAAATTACTATATGGGGCAGTGTGGGGGGAAATACTATAGGGTGCAGTGTGGGGGAGGAAATTATATATGGGGCAGTGTGGGGGAAATTACTATATGGGGCAGTGTGGGGGGAAATTACTATATGGGGGCAGTGTGGGGAAATTACTATATTGGGGCAGTGTGGGGAAATTACTATATGGGGCAGTGTGGGGAAATTACTATATGGGGCAGTGTGGAGGGAAATTACTATATGGGAGCAGTTGTTGTGGAGGGAAATTACTATATGGGAGCCGTGTGAGGGGAAATTACTATATGGGGCAGGTGGGGGGGGAAATTACTATATGGATGGCGTGTGGGGGGAAATTACTATATGGATGGCAGGGTGGGGGAAATTACTATATGGAGGCAGTGTGGGGGAAATTACTATATGAAGGCAGTGTGGGGGAAATTACTATATGGGGGCAGTGGGGGGGGAAATTACTATATGGGGACATTGTGGGGGAAATTACTATATGGGAGCAGTGTGGGGGAAATTACTAGATGGGTGGCAGTGTGGGGGAAAATTACTAGTATGGGAGCAGTGTGGGGGAAATTACTATATGGAGCAGTGTGGGGGAAATTACTATATGGGGCAGTGTGGGGGAAATTACTATATGGGGGCTAGTGTGGAGGAAATTACTATATGGAGCGTGTGGGGGAAATTACTATATGGGGGCCAGTGTGGGGGAAATTACTATATGGGAGCGTGTGGGGGAAATTACTATATGGGGCAGTGTGGGGGAATTACTATATGGGGCAGTGTGGGGGAAATTACTATATGAGGGCAGTGTGGGGGAAATTACATATATGGGCAGTGTGGGGGGGGAAATTACTATATGGGGCAGTGTGGGGGAAATTAACTATATGGGCAGTGTGGGGGAAATTACTATATGGGGCAGTGTGGGGGAAATTACTATATGGAGGCCAGTGTGGGGGAAATACTATATGGGGCAGTGTGGGGGAAATTACTATATGGGGCAGTGTGGGGGAATTACTATATGGGGCAGTGTGGGGGAAATTAACTATATGGGGCAGTGTGGGGGAATTACTATATGGGGCAGTGTGGGGGAAATTACTATAGGTGGGGCAGTGTGGGGGAAATTACTATATGGGAGGCAGTGTGGGGGAAATTACTATATGGGGCAGTGTGGGGGAATAGAATTACTAGGGCAGTGTGGGGGAAATTACTATATGGGGCAGTGTGGGGGAAATTACTATATGGGCAGTGTGGGGGAAATTACTATATGGGGCAGTGTGGGGGAAATTACTATATGGGGCAGTGTGGGGGAAATTACTATATGGGGCAGTGTGGGGGAAATTACTATATGGGCAGTGTGGGGGAAATTACTATATGGGCAGTGTGGGGGAAATTACTATATGGGGCAGTGTGGGGGAAATTACTATATGGGGCAGTGTGGGGAAATTACTATATGGGGCAGTGTGGGGAAATTACTATATGGGGCAGTGTGGGGGAAATTACTATATGGGGCAGTGTGGGGGAAATTACTATTGGGGCAGTGTGGGGAAATTACTATATGGGGCAGTGTGGGGAAATTACTATATGGGGCAGTGGGGGGAAATTACTATATGGGGCAGTGTGGGGGAAATTACTATATGGGGCAGTGTGGGGGAAATTACTATATGGGGCAGTGTGGGGAAATTACTATATGGGCAGTGTGGGGGAAATTACTATATGGGGCAGTGTGGGGAAATTACTATGGGGCAGTGTGGGGGAAATTACTATATGGGGCAGTGTGGGGGAAATTACTATATTGGGGCAGTGTGTGGGAAATTACTAAATGGGGGCAGTGTGGAGGAAATTAGTATATGGGGCAGTGTGGGGGAAATTACTATATGGCAGTGTGGGGAAATTACTATATGGGGCAGTGTGGGGGAAATTACTATATGGGGCAGTGTGGGGGAAATTACTATATGGGGCAGTGTGGGGAAATTACTATATGGGGCAGTGTGGGGGAAATTACTATATGGGCAGTGTGGGGGAAATTACTATATGGGGCAGTGTGGGGGAAATTACTATATGGCAGTGTGGGGGAAATTACTATATGGGCAGTGTGGGGGAAATTACTATGGGGCAGTGTGGGGGAAATTACTATATGGGGCAGTGTGGGGGAAATTACTATATGGGGCAGTGTGGGGGAAATTACTATATGGGCAGTGTGGGGGAAATTACTATATGGGGCAGTGTGGGGGAAATTACTATATGGGGCAGTGTGGGGGAAATTACTATATGGGGCAGTGTGGGGGAAATTACTATATGGGGCAGTGTGGGGGAAATTACTATATGGGGCAGTGTGGGGGAATTACTATATGGGGCAGTGTGGGGGAAATTACTATATGGGGCAGTGGGGGAAATTACTATATGGCAGTGTGGGGAAATTACTATATGGGGCAGTGTGGGGGAAATTACTATATGGGGCAGTGTGGGGGAAATTACTATATGGGGCAGTGTGGGGGAAATTACTATATGGGGCAGTGTGGGGAAATTACTATATGGGGCAGTGTGGGGGAAATTACTATATGGGGCAGTGTGGGGGAAATTACTATATGGGCAGTGTGGGGGAAATTACTATATGGGCAGTGTGGGGGAAATTACTATATGGGGCAGTGTGGGGGAAATTACTATATGGGGCAGTGTGGGGAAATTACTATATGGGGCAGTGTGGGGGAAATTACTATATGGGGCAGTGTGGGGGAAATTACTATATGGGGCAGTGTGGGGGAAATTACTATGGGGCAGTGTGGGGGAAATTACTATATGGGGCAGTGTGGGGGAAATTACTATATGGGGCAGTGTGGGGGAAATTACTATATGGGGCAGTGTGGGAAATTACTATATGGGCAGTGTGGGGGAAATTACTATATGGGGCAGTGTGGGGGAAATTACTATATGGGGCAGTGTGGGGGAAATTACTATGGGCAGTGTGGGGGAAATTACTATATGGGGCAGTGTGGGGGAAATTACTATATGGGCAGTGTGGGAAATCTATATGGGGCATGTGGGGGAAATTACTATATGGGGCAGTGTGGGGGAAATTACTTATGGGGCAGTGTGGGGGAAATTACTATATGGGCAGTGTGGGGGAAATTACTTATGGGGCAGTGTGGGGAAATTACTATATGGGGCAGTGTGGGGGAAATTACTATATGGGGCAGTGTGGGGGAAATTACTATATGGGCAGTGTGGGGAAATTACTATATGGGGCAGTGTGGGGAAATTACTATATGGGGCAGTGTGGGGGAAATTACTATATGGGGCAGTGTGGGGGAAATTACTATATGGGCAGTGTGGGGAAATTACTATATGGGGCAGTGTGGGGGAAATTACTATATGGGGCAGTGTGGGGGAAATTACTATATGGGGCAGTGTGGGGGAAATTACTATATGGGGCAGTGTGGGGGAAATTACTATATGGGGCAGTGTGGGAAATTACTATATGGGCAGTGTGGGGGAAATTACTATATGGGCAGTGTGGGGAAATTACTATATGGGGCAGTGTGGGGAAATTACTATATGGGGCAGTGTGGGGGAAATTACTTATGGGGCAGTGTGGGGGAAATTACTATATGGGGCAGTGTGGGGGAAATTACTATATGGGGCAGTGTGGGGAAATTACTATATGGGGCAGTGTGGGGGAAATTACTATATGGGCAGTGTGGGGGAAATTACTATATGGGGCAGTGTGGGGAAATTACTATATGGGGCAGTGTGGGGGAAATTACTATATGGGCAGTGTGGGGAAATTACTATATGGGGCAGTGTGGGGAAATTACTATATGGGGCAGTGTGGGGAAATTACTATATGGGCAGTGTGGGGGAAATTACTATATGGGGCAGTGTGGGGAAATTACTATATGGGGCAGTGTGGGGAAATTACTATATGGGGCAGTGTGGGGGAAATTACTATATGGGCAGTGTGGGGGAAATTACTATATGGGGCAGTGGGGGGAAATTACTATATGGGGCAGTGTGGGGAAATTACTATATGGGGCAGTGTGGGGAAATTACTATATGGGCAGTGTGGGGAAATTACTATATGGGGCAGTGTGGGGGAAATTACTATATGGGGCAGTGTGGGGAAATTACTATATGGGCAGTGTGGGGGAAATTACTATATGGGCAGTGTGGGGGAAATTACTATATGGGGCAGTGTGGGGGAAATTACTATATGGGGCAGTGTGGGAAATTACTATATGGGGCAGTGTGGGGGAAATTACTATATGGGCAGTGTGGGGGAAATTACTATATGGGGCAGTGTGGGGGAAATTACTATATGGGGCAGTGTGGGGAAATTACTATATGGGGCAGTGTGGGGGAAATTACTATATGGGGCAGTGTGGGGAAATTACTATATGGGCAGTGTGGGGGAAATTACTATATGGGGCAGTGTGGGGGAAATTACTATATGGGGCAGTGTGGGGGAAATTACTATGTGGGCAGTGTGGGGGAAATTACTATATGGGGCAGTGTGGGGAAATTACATATGGGGCAGTGTGGGGGAAATTACTATATGGGGCAGTGTGGGGAAATTACTATATGGGGCAGTGTGGGGGAAATTACTATATGGGCAGTGTGGGGGGAAATTACTATATGGGCATGTGGGGGAAATTACTTATGGGGCAGTGTGGGGGAAATTACTATATGGGGCAGTGTGGGGAAATTACTATATGGGGCAGTGTGGGGGAAATTACTATATGGGGCAGTGTGGGGAAATTACTATATGGGCAGTGTGGGGGAAATTACTATATGGGGCAGTGTGGGGGAAATTACTATATGGGGCAGTGTGGGGAAATTACTATATGGGGTGTGGGGGAAATTACTATATGGGGCAGTGTGGGGGAAATTACTATATGGGGCAGTGTGGGGGAAATTACTATATGGGGCAGTGTGGGGAAATTACTATAGGGCAGTGTGGGGGAAATTACTATATGGGGCAGTGTGGGGGAAATTACTATATGGGGCAGTGTGGGGAAATTACTATATGGGGCAGTGTGGGGAAATTACTATATGGGGCAGTGTGGGGGAAATTACTATATGGGGCAGTGTGGGGGAAATTACTATATGGGGCAGTGTGGGGGAAATTACTATATGGGGCAGTGTGGGGGAAATTACTATATGGGCAGTGTGGGGAAATTACTATATGGGGCAGTGTGGGGAAATTACTATATGGGGCAGTGTGGGGGAAATTACTATATGGGCAGTGTGGGGGAAATTACTATATGGGGCAGTGTGGGGGAAATTACTATATGGGGCAGTGTGGGGGAAATTACTATATGGGGCAGTGTGGGGGAAATTACTATATGGGGCAGTGTGGGGGAAATTACTATATGGGCAGTGTGGGGAAATTACTATATGGGGCAGTGTGGGGAAATTACTATATGGGGCAGTGTGGGGGAAATTACTATATGGGGGCAGTGTGGGGGAAATTACTATATGGGGCAGTGTGGGGGAAATTACTATATGGGGCAGTGTGGGGGAAATTACTATATGGGGCAGTGTGGGGGAAATTACTATATGGGGCAGTGTGGGGGAAATTACTATATGGGGCAGTGTGGGGGAAATTACTATATGGGGCAGTGTGGGGGAAATTACTATATGGGCAGTGTGGGGGAAATTACTATATGGGGCAGTGTGGGGGAAATTACTATATGGGGCAGTGTGGGGAAATTACTATATGGGGCAGTGTGGGAAATTACTATATGGGCAGTGTGGGGGAAATTACTATATGGGGCAGTGTGGGGGAAATTACTATATGGGGCAGTGTGGGGGAAATTACTATATGGGGCAGTGTGGGGGAAATTACTATATGGGGCAGTGTGGGGGAAATTACTATATGGGGCAGTGTGGGGGAAATTACTATATGGGGCAGTGTGGGGAAATTACTATATGGGGCAGTGTGGGGAAATTACTATATGGGCAGTGTGGGGGAAATTACTATATGGGGCAGTGTGGGGGAAATTACTATATGGGGCAGTGTGGGGAAATTACTATATGGGGCAGTGTGGGGGAAATTACTATATGGGGCAGTGTGGGGGAAATTACTATATGGGGCAGTGTGGGGAAATTACTATATGGGGCAGTGTGGGGGAAACTATATGGGGCAGTGTGGGGAAATTACTATATGGGGCAGTGTGGGGGAAATTACTATATGGGGCAGTGTGGGGGAAATTACTATATGGGGCAGTGTGGGGGAAATTACTATATGGGGCAGTGTGGGGGAAATTACTATATGGGGCAGTGTGGGGGAAATTACTATATGGGGCAGTGTGGGGGAAATTACTATATGGGGCAGTGTGGGGAAATTACTATATGGGGCAGTGTGGGGGAAATTACTATATGGGGCAGTGTGGGGGAAATTACTATATGGGGCAGTGTGGGGGAAATTACTATATGGGGCAGTGTGGGGGAAATTACTATATGGGCAGTGTGGGGGAAATTACTATATGGGCAGTGTGGGGGAAATTACTATAGGGGCAGTGTGGGGAATTACTATATGGCAGTGTGGGGGAAATTACTATATGGGGCAGTGTGGGGGAATTACTATATGGGGCAGTGTGGGGAAATTACTATATGGGGCAGTGTGGGGAAATTACTATATGGGGCAGTGTGGGGAAATTACTATATGGGCAGTGTGGGGGAAATTACTATATGGGGCAGTGTGGGGAATTACTATATGGGGCAGTGTGGGAATTACTATATGGGGCAGTGTGGGGAAATTACTATATGGGCATGTGGGGGAAATTACTATATGGGGCAGTGTGGGGGAAATTACTATATGGGCAGTGTGGGGGAAATTACTATATGGGGCAGTGTGGGGAAATTACTATATGGGGCAGTGTGGGGAAATTACTATATGGGGCAGTGGTGTGGGGAAATTACTATATGGGGCAGTGTGGGGGAAATTACTATATGGGGCAGTGTGGGGAAATTACTATATGGGCAGTGTGGGGGAAATTACTATATGGATGGGTGGGGAAATTACTATATGGGGCAGTGTGGGGGAAATTACTATATGGGCATGTGGGGGAAATACTATATGGGCATGTGGGGATTACTATAA
>NW_025334388.1:0-120016 GCF_014858855.1 Bufo gargarizans
GCATGGACACCCCCCCCTGAGCTGTGATAGGGAGAGCATGGACACCCCCCCTGAGCTGTGATAGGGAGAGCATGGACACCCCCCCCTGAGCTGTGATAGGGAGAGCATGGACACCCCCCCCTGAGCTGTGATAGGGAGAGCATGGACACCCCCCCCCTGAGCTGTGATAGGAGAGCATGGACACCCCCCCTGAGCTGTGATAGGGAGGCAGGACACACCCCTGAGCTGTGATAGGGAGAGCATGGACACCCCCCCCTGAGCTGTGATAGGGAGAGCATGGACACCCCCCCCTGAGCTGTGATAGGGAGAGCATGGACACCCCCCCCTGAGCTGTGATAGGGAGAGCATGGACACCCCCCCTGAGCTGTGATAGGGAGAGCATGGACACCCCCCCCGAGCTGTGATAGGGAGAGCATGGACACCCCCCCCTGAGCTGTGATAGGGAGAGCATGGACACCCCCCCCTGAGCTGTGATAGGGAGAGCATGGACACGCCCCCTGAGCTGTGATAGGGAGAGCATGGACACGCCTCCTGAGCTGTGATAGGGAGAGCATGGACACGCCTCCTGAGCTGTGATAGGGAGAGCATGGACACCCCCCCCTGAGCTGTGATAGGGAGAGCATGGACACACCCCCTGAGCTGTGATAGGGAGAGCATGGACACGCCTCCTGAGCTGTGATAGGGAGAGCATGGACACACCCCCTGAGCTACAGCAGAATGGACACTCCCCTGAGCTGTCGGCTTGCTATAAATCTAGCAGAGCAATGAATGTGGAGATCTCTGGATCCATGTGAGGTACAGGGCTGGTTCTAGCTTTGTTATAAAGAGGTGGTAATGTCCTATATGATGTCGGATTTTCATTTTTTACATTATTCATGGGAGAACCCCTTTAAATGTTCTCCTTTATCTCTCTGCCATGCTAAACTTGGCTTTAGTCTGGTTGCTGGACTTTAGGGCTGTTCTGATACCTTTAGAGTGGGGTGCCTTTGGCTGTTGACCACCTCACAACACTCTGTCGGTTAATCTGTAAGGAGTCAGGTGATTCTCATCTCCTTCCAACTCTAGACTAGACTTAAGACTGACTAAGAACTTCCTGCAGCCCCTCCCTCGGTAGGAAACTGGACTGGCCAACTTCTGCACAAAAGGGGTAGAATAGAATGGTAAGTTCCATTCTTATGTAAAGATCTCTCTGCCATATACACTGCCACCTGCTGTTGAACCAGGCACAGTACATGAAATACAATAAAGCAACAAATAACAGTTTAATCGCAATACAATTAATGCACAGTGTAGGAAGACCTAGAATAAATACACAGATTACTTATTGTTAGCCTATTAGAGACAGCAGCAGGGTGTAGGAATGGTAATAACACTCTGTGGTATTACACATGTTGTCCAATCTCTACACTGCACATCTGTACCCGCACCGCCATATCCTCCTGCATCTCTAAGCTGAACATCTATACTGGCACCTCTGCATCCTCCTCCATCTCTACACTGCACATTTGTACCGACACCGGCATATCCTCTCTGTCTCTGCACATCTGTAGCGGCTCCGCCGCGTCCTCCTCCATCTTTACACTGAACATCGGTACAGGCTCCGCCATGTCCTCTCTGTCTCTGCACATCTGTACGGGCTCCACCGAGTCCTTCTACATCTCTACACTGCACATCTGTACAGGCACCGTCATGTCCTCTCTGTCTCTGCACATCTGTAGCGGCTCCGCCGTGTCCTCCTCCATCTCTACACTGCGCATCTGTAGCGGCTCCGCCGTGTCCTCCTCCATGTCTACACTGCACATCTGTACTGGCTTTATCATGTCCTCCATCTCTACATTGCACATCTGAACTGGCTTCATCATGTCCTCCATCTCTACACTGCACATCTGTACCAACACCACCATGTCCTCCTCCATCTCTAAACTTTGCATCTGTACTGGCACCGGCATGTCCTCCTCCATCTTTACACTGCATATCATTACCAACACCACCATGTCCTCCTCCATCTTTACACTGCCCATCTCTACTGGCACTGCCATATTGTCTCTGTCTCTACATTGGCACCACCATATATTCTAGATGTTTCTTAGAAGAGATTAGTCATTAGGTAAGCTGTTAATGAGGATAGTGGGGGAAGGGGGTGCTCAGGTTGGGGGAGGGGGCATCATATTTATAACCAGGCCTGATTGTTACCACAAAGCAGAATCCTATTCCCATCATCTTCACCGTCCTCTTGAAGCTGTGACCACGGAGACCTTTCCTTTCCACCAGCTGTTGAGAGATCACATCACCAACCCCAACCAAAGACCCTGTAGGATGAAAACCATGTTAGGGTTCTGCAGTGTACGATGAAGGTTGTCATTATGATGTGATGACTGGAGTAGTCATCCCTCATTGTACTCTGTGGATGGGAAACATATGAGATTGGGGAGGACACCGAAATGAGGACATCAGGGACCTGTGGGGGTGACGAACCCTTCATACACAATGACGGCACCCAATCCTCTTCATGTCCCCCACATCTGAACCCCACTGTGTTGGAGAGGTGACGGCTCTATAACATGGAGGAATGGTGGTGATCTGCGGCAGTAACGTCTGCTGGGCCATTCTATGTCATAGTGACCCCACAATGACATTTGCAGGTAGGAATGTGGCTAGTGTGGCGCCACGTTCCTGACTGACCCCCACGAATGATCAGCAGATGCCACCTGTATTATCAGCACCCGCTGACAATATGATGTGTGGAGCCGCACTGCCCTGGTATGGAGATTGTGGTGTGTGGGCGGGTCGTGCCATTGGGGAGGCGCTCTTCAGATCTCCTCGTTGGTGGTGGTGGTTGGTATGCGCTCTGTGGATCAGTCCATGGGGTGGTCCCACTGTATTCAGATCTCTGGAGAACTACAAGCCAACCTTTGCTTCTAATGAAGGCTCCAGGCCAGAACTGCCATATCACCATGTGCATCACTGCCAAATTATCTGTGGGTGCAGGGGAGACAGCAGGCCCCCCAATAATCACCAGTCTCAGATGTTGTCTGTTGACATCTAGCAGTGGTCAGAGGAACTGCAGCCACAGAAGCCTGCTGAGAATATGGAGAAGAGACTTTGCTCTGTTATCAGCCATGTCAGACAGAGCGGTAACCAGAAGATCGGTGAGACCGTGGACTCTTTACGGTAAGAGCGGTGAGACCGTGGACTCTTTACGGTAAGAGCGGTGAGACCTCTCTGCCTGAGGAGGTGGTGATGGTGAGTCACTATAAGAGTTCAGGAGGGGCCTGGATGTATTTCTGGAGCGTAATAATATTACAGGCTATAGCTGCTAGAGAGGGGTCGCTGATCCAGGGAGTTATTCTGATGCCTGATTGGAGTCGGGAAGGAATTCTTTCCCATAAAATGGGGCACATTGTCTTCTACCTCACAGGGTTTGTTTGCCTTCCTCTGGATCTACTTGCAGGATGACAGGCCGAACTGGATGGACAGAGGGCTTTTCAGCCTCACATACTAGGTGCAGACTATTCCTCCCTGTTATCGGCCCTCAGAAGCTGGGCGGAGGCTGACTGTCAGGAGGAAGAGCAGAGGATCCTGTGAGATGGATGGAGGAGAACCAGGCTGTACTGGGGGGGGGGGGGGGGGGGGGGGCGTCACATTACATGGAGTCACTGATAATACTATTATTACTCAGCGCTGGAGCATACGTACGGCGGATCACACAGAGGTTACTCACCGGCGGTAATGATCTGCACCTTCCAGGGGTGAAGGGAGAGTAATCGCTGGTAACTGCGCCACAGGGAGGCCATCACCCCTATACATCAGGAGACAAAGGTCATATGACATCACCGATGCAAATAAAATGGCGGACAACACCACGAGCCGCCACCCAACATATCACATACAATGTATCCTCCTCCCCATAGACATGGTATATACCCTGTATACTCCTGTCATCCCCGTACACACGGTATATACCCTGTATCCTCTTGTCATCCCTGTACACACAGTATATACCCTGTATACTCCTGTCATCCCTGTACACACAGTATATACCCTGTATACTCCTGTCATCCCTGTACACACAGTATATACCCTGTATACTCCTGTCATCCCTGTACACACGGTATATACTCTGTATCCTCCTGTCTCCCCGTACACACGGTATATACCTTGTATCCTCCTGTCATCCCTGTACACACAGTATATACCTTGTATCCTCCTGTCATCCCTGTACACACAGTATATACCCTGTATCCTCCGGTCATCCCTGTACACACAGTATATACCCTGTATCCTCCTGTCATCCCTGTACACACAGTATATACCCTGTATCCTCCGGTCATCCCTGTACACACAGTATATACCCTGTATACTCCTGTCATCCCCGTACACACAGTATATACCCTGTATACTCCTGTCATCCCTGTACACACGGTATATACTCTGTATCCTCCTGTCTCCCCGTACACACAGTATATACCCTGTATCCTCCGGTCATCCTTGTACACACAGTATATACCCTGTATACTCCTGTCATCCCCGTACACACAGTATATACCCTGTATACTCCTGTCATCCCCGTACACACAGTGTATATACCTTGTATACTCCTGTCATCCCCGTACACACAGTGTATATACCCTGTATACTCCTGTCATCCCCGTACACACAGTATATACTCTGTATCCTCCAGTCATCCCCCTACACACAGTATATACCCTGTATCCTCCCATCATCCCCGTACACACTGTATATACAATGTATCCGCCAGTCATCCTCATACACACAGTATATACCCTGTATCCTCCTGTCATCCCCGTACACACAGTATATACCCTGTATCCTCCCGTCATCCCCCTACACACAGTATATACCCTGTATCCTCCTGTATACAGTATTTACCTTGTATATATGGATTCTTATGGCTATGTAGCCTGATAATTACTCACAATGTGACACTTTGGATCCTCCTGACAGGATGTGACATCACAAGTTGCAGTTGCATGATGGGACATGTAGTCTTTACACATCTGCTTCCTTTATGTGGAGGTCATGTGACATGTAGGAGGCGGAGCCGGTGATTGCATTCTCTGTGTGCCCTTAGTGCCCTGTATTCAGAGGCGTATCAGGGGTTCAGCACAGGTGGGGGGAGATTCTCATAGGATGGTCCCCTAATACCACTAACCAGTACATGAGTGCTATCACCCCATACAGTGACGGTGTCAGCCGTGATTACAACTCCCAGCAGCGCTCAGAGAAGTAAATCTAAAACAGCTGGAGTGTCAAATGTTAGTGCTGCTTCCTTTGTCCCCCTTACAGTAGTGCTGACTCCTCAGTGTCCCCCTTACAGTAGTGCTGCCCCCTCAGTGTCCCCCTTACAGTAGTGCTGCCGATTAGTGTCCCGCTTACAGTAGTGCTGCCCCCTCAGTGTCCCGCTTACAGTAGTGCTGATCCCTTAGTGTCCTTCTTAAGCCTCATTCACACGTAAGTGTTTGGTCAGTGATTTCCATCAGTGATTGTGAGCCAAAACCAGGATTGGAGCCTCCACAGATATCAGGTATAAGGGAAAGATCTGCACCTGTTCTGTGTTTAAAGCTGCACCTGGTTTTGGCTCAAAATCACTGATGGAAATCACTGAGCAAACACTGACGTGTGAATAAGGCATTACAGTATTGCTGCCCCCCTTACAGTAGTACTGACTCCTCAGTGTCCCGCTTACAGTAGTGCTGCCCCCTTAGTGTTCCCCTTACAGTAGTGCTGCCCCTTAGTGTCCCCCTTACAGTAGTGCTGCCCCTTAGTGTCCTCCTTACAGTAGTTCTGCCCCTTAGTGTCCCCCTTACAGTAGTTCTGCCCCTTAGTGTCCCCCTTACAGTAGTTCTGCCCCTTACTGTCCCCCTTACAGTAGTGCTGCCCCTTACTGTCCCCCTTACAGTAGTGCTGCCCCTTAGTGTCCCCCTTACAGTAGTTCTGCCCCTTAGTGTCCCTGTTACAGTAGTGCTGCCCCTTAGTGTCCCCCTTACAGTAGTGCTGCCCCTTAGTGTCCTCCTTACAGTAGTTCTGCCCCTTAGTGTCCCCCTTACAGTAGTTCTGCCCCTTAGTGTCCCCCTTACAGTAGTGCTGTCCCCTTAGTGTCCTCCTTACAGTAGTTCTGCCCCTTAGTGTCCCCCTTACAGTAGTGCTGCCCCTTAGTGTCCCCCTTATAGTAGTGCTGCCCCCTTAGTGTCCTCCATACAGTATTGCTGACCCCCTTACAGTAGTGCTGACTCCTCAGTGTCCCGCTTACAGTAGTGCTGCCCCCTTAGTGTCCCCCTTACAGTAGTTCTGCCCCTTAGTGTCCCCCTTACAGTAGTGCTGTCCCCTTAGTGTCCTCCTTACAGTAGTTCTGCCCCTTAGTGTCCCCCTTACAGTAGTGCTGCCCCTTAGTGTCCCCCTTATAGTAGTGCTGCCCCCTTAGTGTCCTCCATACAGTATTGCTGACCCCCTTACAGTAGTGCTGACTCCTCAGTGTCCCGCTTACAGTAGTGCTGCCCCCTTAGTGTCCCCCTTACAGTAGTGCTGCCCCTTAGTGTCCCCCTTACAGTGGTTCTGCCCCTTAGTGTCCCCCTCACAGTAGTGCTGACCCTTAGTGTCCCCCTTATAGTAGTGCTGCCCCCTTAGTGTCCTCCATACAGTATTGCTGCCCCCCTTACAGTAGTGCTGCCTCCTCAGTGTCCCCTTACAGTAGTGCTGCCCCCCTTACAGTAGTGCTGCTCACTCAGTGCCCCCTTACAGTAGTGCTGCCCCCTCAGTGCTCCCTTACAGTAGTGCTGCCCCCTCAGTGCCCCCTTACAGTAGTGCTGCCCCCTCAGTGCTCCCTTACAGTAGTGCTGCCCCCTCAGGGCCCCCTTACAGCAGTGCTGCCCCCTCAGTGCCCCCTTACAGCAGTGCTGCCCCCTCAGTGCTCCCTTACAGTAGTGCTGCCCCCTCAGTGCCCCTTTACAGTAGTGCTACCCCCTAAGTGCCCCCCTTACAGTAGTCCTGCCCCCTCACTCCCTTACCTCCTGTATACCCTTCCGACATCTTGCTCCCCTCCTCCTGTATACCCTCCTCACCTCTCACTCCCTCTCCTCCTGTATACCCTCCTCACCTCTCGCTCCCTCTCCTCCTGTATACCCTCCTCACCCTCTCGCTCCCTCTCCTCCTGCATACCCTCCTCACCTCTCGCTCCCTCTCCTCCTGCATACCCTCCTCACCTCTCGCTCCCTCTCCTCCTGCATACCTCCTCACCTCTCGCTCCCTCTCCTCCTGTATACCCTCCTCACCTCTCGCTCCCTCTCCTCCTGCATACCCTCCTCACCTCTCACTCCCTCTCCTCCTGCATACCCTCCTCACCTCTCGCTCCCTCTCCTCCTGCATACCCTCCTCACCTCTCGCTCCCTCTCCTCCTGTATACCCTCCTCACCTCCTCGCTCCCTCTCTTCCTGCATACCCTCCTCACCTCTCGCTCCCTCTCCTCCTGTATACCCTCCTCACCTCTCGCTCCCTCTCCTCCTGTATACCCTCCCTCACCTCTCGCTCCCTCTCCTCCTGTATTACCCTCCTCACCTCTCGCTCCCTCTCCTCCTGTATACCCTCCTCACCTCTCGCTCCCTCTCCTCCTGTATACCCTCCTCACCTCTCGCGCCCTCTCCTCCTGTATACCCTCCTCACTCTCGCTCCCTCTCTTCCTATATACATCCCGACCTCTCGCTCCCTCTCCTCCTGTATACCCTCCTCACCTCTCCCTCTCCTCCTGTATACCTCCTCACCTCTCGCTCCATCTCCTGCATACCCTCCTCACCTCTCGCTCCCTTCCTCCTGTATACCTCCTCACCTCTCGCTCCCTATCCTCCTGCATACCCTCCTCACCTCTCACTCCCTCTCCATGCATACCCTCCTCACCTCTCGCTCCTCTCCTCCTGCATACCCTCCTCACCTCTCGCTCCCTCTCCTCCTGCATACCCTCACTCTCGCTCCCTCTCCTGTATACCCTCCTCACCTCTCGCTCCCTCTCCTCCTGCATACCCTCCTCACCTCTCGCTCCCTCTCCTCCTGCATACCTCCTCACCTCTCGCTCCTCCTCCTGTATACCTCTCCTACCGCTCCCTCTCCTCCTGCATACCCTCCTCACCTCTCCTCCCTCTCCTCCTGCATACCTCCTCACCTCTCGCTCCCTCTCCTCCTGCATACCCTCCTCACTCTCGCTCCCTCTCTCAGTACCTCTCACCTCTCGCCCTCTCTTCCTGCATACCCTCCTCACCTCTCGCTCCCTCTCCTCCTGTATACCCTCCTCACCTCTCGCTCCCTCTCCTCCTGATACCCTCCTCACCTCTCGCTCCCTCTCCTCCTGTATACCCTCCTCACCTCTCGCTCCCTCTCCTCCTGTATACCCTCCTCACCTCTCGCTCCCTCTCCCTCCTGTATACCCTCCTCACCTCTCGCTCCCTCTCCTCCTGTATACCCTCCTCACCTCTTGCTTCCCTCTCCTCCTGTATACCCTCCTCACCTCTCGCTCCCTCTCCTCCTGTATACCCTCCTCACCTCTGCTCCCTCTCTTCCTATATACACTCCCGACCTCTCTGCTCCCCTCCTCCTGCATACCCTCCTCACCTCTCGCTCCCTCTCCTCCTGTATACCCTCCTCACCTCTCGCTCCCTCTCCTCCTGCATACCCTCCCACCTCTCGCTCCCTCTCCTCCTGCATACCCTCCTCACCTCTCGCTCCCTCTCCTCCTGCATACCCTCCTCACCTCTCGCGTCCCTCTCCTCCTGCTATACCCTCCTCACCTCGACCCTCTCCTCCTGCATACCTCCTCACTCTCGCATACCTCTCCCGTACCCTCTCACCTCTCGCTCCCTCTCCTCCTGTATACCCTCCTCACCTCTCGCTCCCTCTCCTCCTTATACCCTCCTCACCTCTCGCTCCCTCTCCTCCTGTATACCCTCCTCACCTCTCGCTCCCTCTCCTCCTGTATACCCTCCTCACCTCTTCGCTCCCTCTCCTCCTGTATACCCTCCTCACCTCTCGCTCCCTCTCCTCCTGTATACCCTCCTCACCTCTTCGCTCCCTCTCCTCCTTATACCCTCCTCACCTCTCGCTCCCTCTCCTCCTGTATACCCTCCTCACCTCTCGCTCCCTCTCCTCCTGTATACCCTCCTCACCTCTCGCTCCCTCTTCCTCCTGGTATACCTCCTCACCTCTCGCTCCCTCTCCTCCTGTATACCCTCCTCACCTCTCGCTCCCTCTCCTCCTGTATACCCTCCTCACCTCTCGCTTCCCTTCTCCTCCTGTATACCCTCCTCACCTCTTGCTCCCTTCTCCTCCTGTATACCCTCCTCACCTCTCGCTCCCTCTCCTCCTTATACCCTCCTCACCTCTTGCTCCCTCTCCTCCTGTATACCCTCCTCACCTCTTGCTCCCTCTCCTCCTGTATACCCTCCTCACCGTCTCTCCTACCCTCTCCTTCCTGTATACCCTCCTCACCTCTCGCTCCCTCTCCTCCTGTATACCCTCCTCACCTCTCGCTCCCTCTCCTCCTGTATACCCTCCTCACCTCTCGCTCCCTCTCCTCCTGTATACCCTCCTCACCTCTCGCTCCCTCTCCTCCTGTATACCCTCCTCACCTCTCGCTCCCCTCTCCTCCTGTATACCCTCCTCACCTCCTCGCTCCCTCTCCTCCTGTATACCCTCCTCACCTCTTGCTCCCTCTTCCTCCTTTATACCCTCCTCACCTCTCGCTCCCTCTCCTCCTGTATACCCCTCCTCACCTCTTGCTCCCTCTCTTCCTATATACACTCCCGACCTCTTGCTCCCCTCCTCCTGTATACCCTCCTCACCTCTCGCTCCCTTTCCTCCTGTATACCCTCCTCACCTCTCACTCCCTCTCCTCCTGTATACCCTCCTCACCTCTCGCTCCCTTTCCTCCTGTATACCCTTCTCACCCATCACTCTCTCTTCCTGTACACCCTCCTGACCTGTCACCCCTTCTTCCTTCATACCCTCATCACCTTTTGCTCCCCTTCCTCCAGTATACCCTATTCACCTCTCACTCTCTCTCCTCCTGTATACCCTCCTCACCTCTCACTCTCTCTTCCTGTATACCCTCCTCATCTCTTCCTGTATACCCTCCTGACCTGTTACTCTCCTTCCTCCCTTCCTCCTGTATACCCTCATCACCTCTTGCTCCCTCTCCTCCTGTATACCATTCTCACCTCTTGCTCCCCTCTTCCTGTATACCCTCCTCACCTGTCACCCCCTTCTTCCTTCATACCCTCATCACCTCTTGCTCCCATCCCTCCTGTATACCCTCCTCACCTCTTGCTCCCATCCCTCCTGTATACCCTCATCACCTCTCGCTTCCTCTCCCTCTCTTCCTGTATACCCTCCTGACCTGTTACTCCCCTTCCTCCTTTATACCCTCATCACCTCTTGCTCCCATCCCTCCTGTATACCCTCCTCACCTGTCACCCCCTTCTTCCTTCATACCCTCATCACCTCTTGCTCCCATCCCTCCTATATACCCTCCTCACCTCTTGCTCCCATCCCTCCTGTATACCCTCCTCACCTCTTGCTCCCATCCCTCCTGTATACCCTCATCACCTCTCGCTTCCTCTCCTCACCTCTCACTCTCTTCCTGTATACCCTCCTGACCTGTTACTCCCCTTCCTCCTTTATACCCTCATCACCTCTTGCTCCCATCCCTCCTGTATACCCTCCTCACCTCTTGCTCCTCCTCTTGCATACCCTCCTCACCTCCTGCTCCTCCTCTTGTATACCCTCCTCACCTCTTGCTCCTCCTCTTGTATACCCTCCTCACCTCTTGCTCCTCCTCTTGTATACCCTCATCTCTCCTCCTGTAGACCCTCCCGACCTGTTACTCCCCTTCCTCCTTTATACCCTCCTCACCTCTTGCTCCTCCTCTTGCATACCCTCCTCACCTCTTGCTCCTCCTCTTGTATACCCTCCTCATCTCTCCTCCTGTAGACCCTCCCGACCTGTTACTCCCCTTCCTCCTTTATACCCTCCTCACCTTTTGCTCCTCCTCTTGCATACCCTCGTCACCTCTTGCTCCTCCTCTTGTATACCCTCCTCATCTCTCCTCCTGTAGACCCTCCCGACCTGTTACTCCCCTTCCTCATGTATACCCACCTCACCTCTCACCTCCTGTATACCCCCCTCACCTCTCACTCCCTCTCCTCCTGTATACCCTCCTGACGAAGCCTACGTGGCGAAACACGTGTCGAGGTTGAAGCAGTGGGGGAGTCGTGTTACCATTGTACAGCAGCAACATGGGTAGGTAACTTGGTAGCTGGATCAGGGGGGGACGAGAGGTTTGCAGTTCATTGTTATATGCCATCTTCATTAGTAGTACTGCACCGTCCATTGACACCTCACAGCATCCCCGGACAGAGGTTGTGAGCAATAGTCAGTAGTTGTTTTATACTAGGGGATTAGCATTCGCACCCGCAACTACACTTTTGCTCACGGCCTCTGGTAAATTGTTGTTCTCTGCTGGGTATGGTCACATTATCCCCCATTGTGATTCTCCACATTGTATAGCCCCTTGTGGCTCAGTCTCCATGTCCTGTCCCATTTGAGCAATACCTGTAATGATCATGTGATTTATATTGAATAAAATGAGATTTTTTACCTTGTAAAAATCCTTGCTCTTTTTTTGTACAAGTTGCAGTAGGTTGGGGAGTGAGGTACTGTTTTTGGGTTATTGTAGGCTCTACCCTCCTGACCTGTCACTTCCCTTCCTCCTGTATACCCTCCTCACCTCTTGCTCCTCCTCTTGTATACCCTCCTCACCTCTTGCTCCTCCTCTTGTATACCCTCCTCACCTCTTGCTCCTCCTCTTGTATACCCTCCTCACCTCTTGCTCCTATCCCTCCGGTATACCCTCCTCACCTCTTGCTCCTCCTCTTGTATACCCTCCTCACCTCTTGCTCCTCCTCTTGTATACCCTCCTCACCTCTTGCTCCTCCTCTTGTATACCCTCCTCACCTCTTGCTCCTCCTCTTGTATACCCTCCTCACCTCTTGCTCCTCCTCTTGTATACCCTCCTGCATTGATACGTCACAGTGATATTGTGATATGAGCGGTACGGGAGCCGGCTGGAGCGCTCCACTGAGGTGCCCTGGGATTTGTGTCACTGGTTTATATCACCTGCAGGAAGATCAAAGTGAGAATCATCACACTCATCATCCTGGCCTGCTCTCCGGGTCATCCTCCTGACTCATGGTAGTGTTTTATAATTGTATGTAGTATTTTCAGTCCTCTGCTCATCCCACAAGATGAGCTAAGATTACGGTTATCCATTAATAAACCAATCGTCAGTCCTACCATAATGGCTGCCGTGTGAGCTCAGATCATGAGCCCAACAGAGGAGTCGAGACTGTGTGAGTGCAGACTCTGTGAGTGCAGACTCTGTGAATGTCGCCGATATGGAATTAACAGGAATAAATCTATACATAAATTCAGATTTTGTTTTGACCACCATAACACAGTCACATTTTTGGGTTCTTGGCCTGCAACGCTCTCACCTCTATTCAGGTCCAACTCCTTGGACCATGAAGCTTTACCAGGTTCTGCTGCCTTGACCAGAACATAATCTCCAAAAAACGTTCCAAAAAACGTAGGGGCGTCCTCCACCTCACCGGCCAACCCAACCTCTGCATTTTCTCTAGTATTTTGGAGCCTGTGGAGGCAGTCTCACAATTCATGAATGGGCAGAGATATTGCACCCTGTATGACCTTCTTACCAGTTCATGAGATGTAGCTGTACCCACTCAGTGCTACACTTATAAAGTACTGGCATCATGCAAAACATCACGGGAAGGACAGGTCATTACATACCCATCGTTGACTGACGATCCTGATAAATAGGGATAATTATAAAAATTGGACATATTATACATCTAACTTCACCGAAGTTGCTCCAGTGCCCAAAACATGGGCAACCACATACAATTTGAGGATCTTCTGTCCTGATTCCATCATTCTTTGTAGGTTCTTATGGACCTGAAATACAGTGAATGAAATTTACTGATATTTTCTTAAGGAGCGATAAGTGGATGTTGGGACCGCTGTGGGGTCCAACTCCACCCCATTCTGTATTTTTCCCTAAACATCAGACTATATTACTTCAGTGATCTTTCCATGCAATCGTCTGATTATGGCAAGAACCACAGGAGGTAGTAGAGGAAGACAGTAGCGAGGACTACAGGGGGCAGTATTGGAGGAGATCTACTACTAGTGAAAACCACAGGGGGCTGTATTAAGGAGCACTCATTACTAATGGGGTCCACGGGGGCAGCAATGAGATCTCCATTACTAGTGAGGACCACAGGAGCAGTATTGGAGGGGACCTATTACTAGTGAGGACCACAGGGGGCAGTATTGGAGTAGATCTATTACTAGTGAGGAACACAGGGGGGCAGTATTGGAGGGGATCTATTACTAGTGAGGACCACGGGTGGGCAGTATTGGAGGGAATCTATTACTAGGGAGGACCACAGGGGGAAGTATTGAGGAGCTCTCTTACCTAATGAGGACCACAGGAGGCAGTACTGAGATCTTCATTACTAGTGAGGACCACAGGGGGCAGTATTGAGGAGTGCTCATTACTAATAAGGACGATAGGTGGCAGTAATGGGATCTGCATTACTAGTGAGGACCACGGGGCAGTATTGGAGATGATCTATTACTAGTGACGACCACAGGGGGCAGTATTAGAGGGGACCTATTACTAGTGAGAACCTTGGGGGGCAGTTTGGAGGGGATCTATTATTATGGAGGACCACAAGGGAGGCAGTATTGGAGGGGATTTATTACTAGGGAGGACCACAAGGAGGAAGTATTGAGGAGCTCTCATAACTAATAAGGGCCACAGGAGGCAGTAATGAGATCTCCGTTACAAGTGAGGACCACAGAGGGCAGTATTGAGGACTGCTTATTACTAATAAGGACCACAGGGGGCAGTAATGGGATCTGCATTACTAGTGAGGACCACAGGGGGCAGTATTGGAGATGATCAATTACTAGTGAGGACCACAGAGGGCCAGTATTGGAGGGGGATCTATTACTAGTGAGCACCACAAGGGGGGCAGTATTGGAGGGGATCTATTACTAGGGAGGATCACAAGGGGGAAGTATGGAGGAGCTCTCATACCTAATGAGGGACACAGGAGGCAGTAATGAGATCTCTATAACTAGTGTGGATCACGGGCGGCAGTGGGGGTGTGGGGGGTGTATTGGGGTGCCGTATTAGAGAGGATCTATTACTAGTGAGGACCACAAGGGGCAGTAATGAGATTTCCATTACTAGCGAGGACCACAGGGGGCTGTAATGAGATCTCCATTACTAGTGAGGACCACAGGGGGGCAGTAATGAGATCTCCATTACTATTGAGGACCACAGGGAGCTGTAATGAGATCTCCGTTACTAGCAAGGACCACAGAGGGCAGTAATGAGATCTCCATTGTTATAAAGGACCACAGAGGGCAGTAATGAGATCTTCATTACTAGAGAGGACCACAGGGAGCAGTGATGAGATCTCCATTACTAGTGAGGACCACAGGGAACAGTAATGAGATCTCCGTTACTAGTGAGGACCACAGGGGGGCTGTAATGAGATCTCCATTACTAGAGAGGACCACAGGGGGGCAGTAATGAGATCTCCATTACTAGAGAGGACCACATGGGGCAGTAATAAGATCTCCATTTCTAGTGAGGACCACAGGGAGCAGTAGTGAGATCTCCATTACAAGATGGGACCACAGGGAGCAGTAATGAGATCTCCATTACTAGTGAGAACCACAGGGGGGGCAGTAATGAGATCTCTGTTACTAGCGAGGACCACAGGGGGCAGTAATGAGATCTTCATTACTAGAGAGGACCACAGGGGGCAGTAAAGAGATCTCCATTACTAGTGAGGACCACAAGGGGCTGTAATGAGATCTCCGTTACTCGCGAGGACCACAGAGGGCAGTAATGAGATCTCCATTACTAGAGAGGACCACATGGAGCATTAATGAGATCTCCGTTACTAGCGAGGACCACAGGGGGCTGTAATGAGATCTCCATTACTAGTGAGGACCACAGGGGGCAGTAATGAGATCTTCATTACTAGTTAGGACCACAGGGGGCAGTAATGAGATCTCCATTACTAGTGAGGACCACAGGGGGCAGTAATGAGATCTCCATTACTAGCGAGGACCACAGGGGGCTTTAATGAGATCTCCATTACTAGTGAGGACCACAGGGGGCAGTAATGAGATCTCCATTACTAGCGAGGACCACAGGGGGCTTTAATGAGATCTCCATTACTAGCGAGGACCACAGGGGGCAGTAATGAGATCTCCATTACTAGAGAGGACCACATGGGGCAGTAATGAGATCTCCATTACTAGTGAGAACCACAGGGGGGCAGTAATGAGATCTCCATTACTAGTGTGGACCACAGGGGGGCTGTAATGAGATCTCTGTTACTAGTGAGGACCACAGGGGGCTGTAATGAGATCTCCATTACTAGCGAGGACCACAGGGGGCTGTAATGAGATCTCCATTACTAGTAAGGACCACAGGGGGCAGTAATGAGATCTTCATTACTAGTAAGGACCACAGGGGGCTGTAATGAGATCTCCATTACTAGTGAGGACCACAGGGGGCAGTAATGAGATCTCCATTACTAGCGAGGACCACAGGGGGCTTTAATGAGATCTCCATTACTAGCGAGGACCACAGGGGGCAGTAATGAGATCTCCATTACTAGAGAGGACCACATGGGGCAGTAATGAGATCTCCATTACTAGTGAGGACCACAGGGGGGCTGTAATGAGATCTCCATTACTAGTGAGGACCACAAGGGGCTGTAATGAGATCTCCGTTACTAGCGAGGACCACAGAGGGCAGTAATGAGATCTCCATTACTAGAGAGGACCACAGGGAGCAGTAATGAGATCTCAATTACTAGTGAGGACCACAGGTGGCAGTAATGAGATCTCCATTACTAGTGAGGACCACAACGGGGCTGTAATTAGATCTCCGTTACTAGTGAGGACCACAGAGGGCTGTAATGAGATCTCCGTTACCAGCGAGGACCACAGAGGGCAATAATGAGATCTCCATTACTAGTGAGGACCACAGGGGGGGGCTGTAATGAGATCTTCGTTACTAGCGAGGGCCACAGGAGGCAGTAATGAGATCTCAGTTACTAGCGAGGACCACAGGGGGCAGTAATTAGATCTCCATTACTAGTGAGGACCACAGGGGGCTGTAATGAGATCTCTATTACTAGTGAGGACCACAAGGGGCTGTAATGAGATCTCCATTACTCGCGAGGACCACAGAGGGCAGTAACGAGATCTTCATTACTAGAGAGGACCACAGGGAGCATTAATGAGATCTCCATTACTAGTGAGGACCACAGGGGGCTGTAATGAGATCTCCATTACTAGTGAGAACCACAGGGGGGGCAGTAATGACATCTCTGTTACTAGCGAGGACCACAGGGGGCAGTAATGAGATCTTCATTACTAGAGAGGACCACAGGGAGCAGTAAAAAGATCTCCATTACTAGTGAGGACACAAGGGGCTGTAATGAGATCTCCGTTACTCGCGAGGACCACAGAGGGCAGTAATGAGATCTCCATTACTAGAGAGGACCACAGGGAGCATTAATGAGATCTCCATTACTAGCGAGGACCACAGGGGGCTGTAATGAGATCTCCATTACTAGTAAGGACCACAGGGGGCAGTAATGAGATCTTCATTACTAGTAAGGACCACAGGGGGCTGTAATGAGATCTCCATTACTAGCGAGGACCACAGGGGCAGTAATGAGATCTCCATTACTAGCGAGGACCACAGGGGGCTTTAATGAGATCTCTATTACTAGCGAGGACCACAGGGGGCAGTAATGAGATCTCCATTACTAGAGAGGACCACATGGGGCAGTAATGAGATCCCCATTACTAGTGAGGACCACAGGGGGGCAGTAATGAGATCTCCATTACTAGTGAGGACCACAGGGGGCTGTAATGAGATCTCCATTACTAGTGAGGACCACAAGGGGCTGTAATGAGATCTCCATTACTAGTGAGGACCACAGGGGGCAGTAATGAGATCTCCATTACTAGCGAGGACCACAGGGGGCTTTAAAGGGACTCTGTCACCACTTTCTAACCCCCACTTTTTTAACTATCGTTTTATTCATGGTGCCCTTCTGATTACAGTTGTCATCTTATATGTTAGATCTGCGGTGCCGTTTAGGTAAAAAATCGATTTATATCACCTGTCAATCAGCTAGATAAGGTGCCCAGGGCGTTCCTCTCCTCTTGAATCTGCCGCCTGCCGCCGCCGCCGTTGGTGCCCAGCTCCTCCCCCGGTCTCGTCAGCGCTGCCTCAAACAACACAGATCCGCCTCCGGCTCTCCCTCAATGCCCCCTCCTTTTTTTCGGAAATCTCGCGTGTGCGCACAGGCCTGCGCCCGTGCGTACGCATCCTTTTCTCGCGCATGCGCATAACGCGAACTTAGAGCGATGATGCCGAAAGGATGCGTACGCACGGGCGAGATTTCCGAAAAAAAGGAGGGGGCATTGAGGGAGAGCCGGAGGCGGATCTGTGTTGTTTGAGGCAGCGCTGACGAGACCGGGGGAGGAGCTGGGCACCAACGGCGGCGGCGGCAGGCGGCAGATTCAAGAGGAGAGGAACGCCCTGGGCACCTTATCTAGCTGATTGACAGGTGATATAAATCGATTTTTTACCTAAACGGCACCGCAGATCTAACATATAAGATGACAACTGTAATCAGAAGGGCACCATGAATAAAACGATAGTTAAAAAAGTGGGGGTTAGAAAGTGGTGACAGAGTCCCTTTAATGAGATCTCCATTACTAGCGAGGACCACAGGGGGCAGTAATGAGATCTCCATTACTAGAGAGGACCACATGGGGCAGTAATGAGATCCCCATTACTAGTGAGGACCACAGGGGGGCAGTAATGAGATCTCCATTACTAGTGAGGACCACAGAGGGGCTGTAATGAGATCTCCATTACTAGTGAGGACCACAAGGGGCTGTAATGAGATCTCCGTTACTAGCGAGGACCACAGAGGGCAGTAATGAGATCTCCATTACTAGAGAGGACCACAGGGAGCAGTAATGAGATCTCCATTACTAGTGAGGACCACAGGAAGCAGTAATGAGATCTCCATTACTAGTGAGGACCACAGGGGGGCTGTAATTAGATCTCCGTTACTAGCGAGGACCACAGAGGGCAGTAATGAGATCCCCATTACTAGAGAGGACCACAGGGAGCAATAATGAGGTCTCCATTACTAGTGTGGACCACAGGTGGCTGTAATGAGATCTCCGTTACTAGTGAGGACCACAGAGGGCAGTAATGAGATCTCCATTACTAGTGAGGACCACAGGGGGGGCTGTAATGAGATTTCCGTTACTAGCGAGGACCACAGGGGGCAGTAATGAGATCTCAGTTACTAGCGAGGACCACAGGGGGCAGTAATTAGATCTCCATTACTAGAGAGGACCACAGGGGGCAGTAACGAGATCTCCATTACTAGTGAGGACCACAGGGGGGCAGTAATGAGATCTCTATTACTAGTGAGGATCACAGGGGGCTGTAATGAGATCTCTATTACTAGTGAGGACCACAAGGGGCTGTAATGAGATCTCCGTTACTCGCGAGGACCACAGAGGGCAGTAATGAGATCTTCATTACTAGAGAGGACCACAGGGAGCATTAATGAGATCTCCATTACTAGCGAGGACCACAGGGGGCTGTAATGTGATCTCCATTACTAGTGAGGACCACAGGGGGCAGTAATGAGATCTTCATTACTAGTAAGGACCACAGGGGGCTGTAATGAGATTTCCATTACTAGTGAGGACCACAGGGGGCAGTAATGAAATCTCCATTACTAGCGAGGACCACAGGGGGCTTTAATGAGATCTCCATTACTAGCGAGGACCACAGGGGGCAGTAATGAGATCTCCATTACTAGAGAGGACCACATGGGGCAGTAATGAGATCTCCATTACTAGTGATGACCACAGGGGAGCAGTAATGAGATCTCCATTACTAGTGAGGACCACAGGGGGGCTGTAATGAGATCTCCATTACTAGTGAGGACCACAAGGGGCTGTAATGAGATCTCCGTTACTAGCGAGCACCACAGAGGGCAGTAATGAGATCTCCATTACTAGAGAGGACCACAGGGAGCAGTAATGAGATCTCAATTACTAGTGAGGACCACAGGAAGCAGTAATGAGATCTCAATTACTAGTGAGGACCACAGCGGGGCTGTAATTAGATCTCCGTTACTAGCGAGGACCACAGAGGGCAGTAATGATATCTCCATTACTAGCGAGTACAACAGGGGGCTTTAATGAGATCTCTATTACTAGCGAGGACCACAGGGGGCAGTAATGAGATCTCCATTACTAGTGAGGACCACAGGGGGGCAGTAATGAGATCTCCATTACTAGTGAGGACCACAGGGGGGCTGTAATGAGATCTCCATTACTAGTGAGGACCACAAGGGGCTGTAATGAGATCTCCGTTACTAGCGAGGACCACAGAGGGCAGTAATGAGATCTCCATTACTAGAGAGGACCACAGGGAGCAGTAATGAGATCTCAATTACTAGTGAGGACCACAGGAAGCAGTAATGAGATCTCCATTACTAGTGAGGACCACAGGGGGGCTGTAATTAGATCTCCGTTACTAGCGAGGACCACAGAGGGCAGTAATGAGATCCCCATTACTAGAGAGGACCACAGGGAGCAATAATGAGGTCTCCATTACTAGTGTGGACCACAGGGGGGCTGTAATGAGATCTCCGTTACTAGTGAGAACCACAGAGGGCAGTAATGAGATCTCAATTACTAGTGAGGACCACAGGGGGGCTGTAATGAGATCTCCGTTACTAGCGAGGACCACAGGGGGCAGTAATGAGATCTCAGTTACTAGCGAGGACCACAGGGGGCAGTAATTAGATCTCCATTACTAGAGAGGACCACAGGGGGCAGTAATGAGATCTCCATTACTAGTGAGGACCACAGGGGGGCAGTAATGAGATCTCTATTACTAGTGAGGACCACAGGGGGCTGTAATGAGATCTCTATTACTAGTGAGGACCACAAGGGGCTGTAATGAGATCTCCATTACTCGCGAGGACCACAGAGGGCAGTAATGAGATCTCCATTACTAGAGAGGACCACAGGGAGCATTAATGAGATCTCCATTACTAGCGAGGACCACAGGGGGCTGTAATAAGATCTCCATTACTAGTGAGGACCACAGGGGGCAGTAATGAGATCTTCATTACTAGTAAGGACCACAGGGGGCAGTAATGAAATCTCCATTACTAGCGAGGACCACAGGGGGCTTTAATGAGATCTCCATTACTAGCGAGGACCACAGGGGGGCAGTAATGAGATCTCCATTACTAGAGAGGACCACATGGGGCAGTAATGAGATCTCCATTACTAGCGAGGACCACAGGGGGCAGTAATGAGATCTCCATTACTAGAGAGGACCACATGGGGCAGTAATGAGATCTCCATTACTAGTGAGAACCACAGGGGGGGCAGTAATGACATCTCTGTTACTAGCGAGGACCACAGGGGGCAGTAATGAGATCTTCATTACAAGAGAGGACCACAGGGAGCAGTAAAAAGATCTCCATTACTAGTGAGGACACAAGGGGCTGTAATGAGATCTCCGTTACTCGCGAGGACCACAGAGGGCAGTAATGAGATCTCCATTACTAGAGAGGACCACAGGGAGCATTAATGAGATCTCCATTACTAGCGAGGACCACAAGGGGCTGTAATGAGATCTCCATTACTAGTAAGGACCACAGGGGGCAGTAATGAGATCTTCATTACTAGTAAGGACCACAGGGGGCTGTAATGAGATCTCCATTACTAGTGAGGACCACAGGGGGCAGTAATGAGATCTCCATTACTAGCGAGGACCACAGGGGGCTTTAATGAGATCTCCATTACTAGCGAGGACCACAGGGGGCAGTAATGAGATCTCCATTACTAGAGAGGACCACATGGGGCAGTAATGAGATCCCCATTACTAGTGAGGACCACAGGGGGGCAGTAATGAGATCTCCATTACTAGTGAGGACCACAGGGGGCTGTAATGAGATCTCCATTACTAGTGAGGACCACAAGGGGCTGTAATGAGATCTCCATTACTAGTGAGGACCACAGGGGGCAGTAATGAGATCTCCATTACTAGCGAGGACCACAGGGGGCTTTAATGAGATCTCCATTACTAGCGAGGACCACAGGGGGCAGTAATGAGATCTCCATTACTAGAGAGGACCACATGGGGCAGTAATGAGATCCCCATTACTAGTGAGGACCACAGGGGGGCAGTAATGAGATCTCCATTACTAGTGAGGACCACAGAGGGGCTGTAATGAGATCTCCATTACTAGTGAGGACCACAAGGGGCTGTAATGAGATCTCCGTTACTAGCGAGGACCACAGAGGGCAGTAATGAGATCTCCATTACTAGAGAGGACCACAGGGAGCAGTAATGAGATCTCCATTACTAGTGAGGACCACAGGAAGCAGTAATGAGATCTCCATTACTAGTGAGGACCACAGGGGGGCTGTAATTAGATCTCCGTTACTAGCGAGGACCACAGAGGGCAGTAATGAGATCCCCATTACTAGAGAGGACCACAGGGAGCAATAATGAGGTCTCCATTACTAGTGTGGACCACAGGTGGCTGTAATGAGATCTCCGTTACTAGTGAGGACCACAGAGGGCAGTAATGAGATCTCCATTACTAGAGAGGACCACAGGGAGCATTAATGAGATCTCCATTACTAGCGAGGACCACAGGGGGCTGTAATGAGATCTCCATTACTAGTGAGGACCACAGGGGGCAGTAATGAGATCTTCATTACTAGTAAGGACCACAGGGGGCTGTAATGAGATTTCCATTACTAGTGAGGACCACAGGGGGCAGTAATGAAATCTCCATTACTAGCGAGGACCACAGGGGGCTTTAATGAGATCTCCATTACTAGCGAGGACCACAGGGGGCAGTAATGAGATCTCCATTACTAGAGAGGACCACATGGGGCAGTAATGAGATCTCCATTACTAGTGATGACCACAGGGGAGCAGTAATGAGATCTCCATTACTAGTGAGGACCACAGGGGGGCTGTAATGAGATCTCCATTACTAGTGAGGACCACAAGGGGCTGTAATGAGATCTCCGTTACTAGCGAGCACCACAGAGGGCAGTAATGAGATCTCCATTACTAGAGAGGACCACAGGGAGCAGTAATGAGATCTCAATTACTAGTGATGACCACAGGAAGCAGTAATGAGATCTCAATTACTAGTGAGGACCACAGAGGGGCTGTAATTAGATCTCCGTTACTAGCGAGGACCACAGAGGGCAGTAATGAGATCTCCATTACTAGCGAGTACAACAGGGGGCTTTAATGAGATCTCTATTACTAGCGAGGACCACAGGGGGCAGTAATGAGATCTCCATTACTAGTGAGGACCACATGGGGGCAGTAATGAGATCTCCATTACTAGTGAGGACCACAGGGGGGCTGTAATGAGATCTCCATTACTAGTGAGGACCACAAGGGGCTGTAATGAGATCTCCGTTACTAGCGAGGACCACAGAGGGCAGTAATGAGATCTCCATTACTAGAGAGGACCACAGGGAGCAGTAATGAGATCTCAATTACTAGTGAGGACCACAGGAAGCAGTAATGAGATCGCCATTACTAGTGAGGACCACAGGGGGGCTGTAATTAGATCTCCGTTACTAGCGAGGACCACAGAGGGCAGTAATGAGATCCCCATTACTAGAGAGGACCACAGGGAGCAATAATGAGGTCTCCATTACTAGTGTGGACCACAGGGGGGCTGTAATGAGATCTCCGTTACTAGTGAGAACCACAGAGGGCAGTAATGAGATCTCAATTACTAGTGAGGACCACAGGGGGGGCTGTAATGAGATCTCCGTTACTAGCGAGGACCACAGGGGGCAGTAATGAGATCTCAGTTACTAGCGAGGACCACAGGGGGCAGTAATTAGATCTCCATTACTAGAGAGGACCACAGGGGGCAGTAATGAGATCTCCATTACTAGTGAGGACCACAGGGGGGCAGTAATGAGATCTCTATTACTAGTGAGGACCACAGGGGGCTGTAATGAGATCTCTATTACTAGTGAGGACCACAAGGGGCTGTAATGAGATCTCCATTACTCGCGAGGACCACAGAGGGCAGTAATGAGATCTCCATTACTAGAGAGGACCACAGGGAGCATTAATGAGATCTCCATTACTAGCGAGGACCACAGGGGGCTGTAATAAGATCTCCATTACTAGTGAGGACCACAGGGGGCAGTAATGAGATCTTCATTACTAGTAAGGACCACAGGGGGCAGTAATGAAATCTCCATTACTAGCGAGGACCACAGGGGGCTTTAATGAGATCTCCATTACTAGCGAGGACCACAGGGGGCAGTAATGAGATCTCCATTACTAGAGAGGACCACATGGGGCAGTAATGAGATCTCCATTACTAGCGAGGACCACAGGGGGCAGTAATGAGATCTCCTTTACTAGAGAGGACCACATGGGGCAGTAATGAGATCTCCATTACTAGTGAGAACCACAGGGGGGGCAGTAATGACATCTCTGTTACTAGCGAGGACCACAGGGGGCAGTAATGAGATCTTCATTACTAGAGAGGACCACAGGGAGCAGTAAAAAGATCTCCATTACTAGTGAGGACACAAGGGGCTGTAATAAAATCTCCGTTACTCGCGAGGACCACAGAGGACAGTAATGAGATCTCCATTACTAGAGAGGACCACAGGGAGCATTAATGAGATCTCCATTACTAGCGAGGACCACAGGGGGCTGTAATGAGATCTCCATTACTAGTAAGGACCACAGGGGGCAGTAATGAGATCTTCATTACTAGTAAGGACCACAGGGGGCTGTAATGAGATCTCCATTACTAGTGAGGACCACAGGGGGCAGTAATGAGATCTCCATTACTAGCGAGGACCACAGGGGGCTTTAATGAGATCTCCATTACTAGCGAGGACCACAGGGGGCAGTAATGAGATCTCCATTACTAGAGAGGACCACATGGGGCAGTAATGAGATCCCCATTACTAGTGAGGACCACAGGGGGGCAGTAATGAGATCTCCATTACTAGTGAGGACCACAGGGGGCTGTAATGAGATCTCCATTACTAGTGAGGACCACAAGGGGCTGTAATGAGATCTCCATTACTAGTGAGGACCACAGGGGGCAGTAATGAGATCTCCATTACTAGCGAGGACCACAGGGGGCTTTAATGAGATCTCCATTACTAGCGAGGACCACAGAATAAGACCGGCACTCGGGTATCGTTGAAGAAAAACTGCTTTATTCAAGCATTAAGCAGTACAAGCAGAGAACAAATGGATAAACAGCGACACGTGTTTCGGCTCTATGAGCCTTTGTCAAGCCTAATGTGTCTATGTAAACTAGAAATTTAAATAGTGCGCCGTACCTGACGCAGAGAACGTGATGAGGTCACGTCACCATAACTACCAGTATCAACAAATCCTTCTGTGCAGGAATTCTAATCATTACTGCACCGGATCGAAATTAAAAGGTATGCAACAATGTCATGACAATGTTGCAGGTAATTGACCAATACTCCAATATCTATTATAAGTTTAACCCCTTTATGTGGGCATTCTAAATATATATGTACATGTCTAAAGAAAAATTGCAATATAATGACATTGTTGCAACCATGTTCACATAGTTAGTATAACTCTAGCACAGGGGGCAGTAATGAGATCTCCATTACTAGAGAGGACCACATGGGGCAGTAATGAGATCCCCATTACTAGTGAGGACCACAGGGGGGCAGTAATGAGATCTCCATTACTAGTGAGGACCACAGAGGGGCTGTAATGAGATCTCCATTACTAGTGAGGACCACAAGGGGCTGTAATGAGATCTCCGTTACTAGCGAGGACCACAGAGGGCAGTAATGAGATCTCCATTACTAGAGAGGACCACAGGGAGCAGTAATGAGATCTCCATTACTAGTGAGGACCACAGGAAGCAGTAATGAGATCTCCATTACTAGTGAGGACCACAGGGGGGCTGTAATTAGATCTCCGTTACTAGCGAGGACCACAGAGGGCAGTAATGAGATCCCCATTACTAGAGAGGACCACAGGGAGCAATAATGAGGTCTCCATTACTAGTGTGGACCACAGGTGGCTGTAATGAGATCTCCGTTACTAGTGAGGACCACAGAGGGCAGTAATGAGATCTCCATTACTAGTGAGGACCACAGGGGGGGCTGTAATGAGATTTCCGTTACTAGCGAGGACCACAGGGGGCAGTAATGAGATCTCAGTTACTAGCGAGGACCACAGGGGGCAGTAATTAGATCTCCATTACTAGAGAGGACCACAGGGGGCAGTAACGAGATCTCCATTACTAGTGAGGACCACAGGGGGGCAGTAATGAAATCTCTATTACTAGTGAGGATCACAGGGGGCTGTAATGAGATCTCTATTACTAGTGAGGACCACAAGGGGCTGTAATGAGATCTCCGTTACTCGCGAGGACCACAGAGGGCAGTAATGAGATCTCCATTACTAGTGAGGACCACAGGGAGCATTAATGAGATCTCCATTACTAGCGAGGACCACAGGGGGCTGTAATGAGATCTCCATTACTAGTGAGGACCACAGGGGGCAGTAATGAGATCTTCATTACTAGTAAGGACCACAGGGGGCTGTAATGAGATTTCCATTACTAGTGAGGACCACAGGGGGCAGTAATGAAATCTCCATTACTAGCGAGGACCACAGGGGGCTTTAATGAGATCTCCATTACTAGCGAGGACCACAGGGGGCAGTAATGAGATCTCCATTACTAGAGAGGACCACATGGGGCAGTAATGAGATCTCCATTACTAGTGAGGACCACAGGGGAGCAGTAATGAGATCTCCATTACTAGTGAGGACCACAGGGGGGCTGTAATGAGATCTCCATTACTAGTGAGGACCACAAGGGGCTGTAATGAGATCTCCGTTACTAGCGAGCACCACAGAGGGCAGTAATGAGATCTCCATTACTAGAGAGGACCACAGGGAGCAGTAATGAGATCTCAATTACTAGTGAGGACCACAGGAAGCAGTAATGAGATCTCAATTACTAGTGAGGACCACAGCGGGGCTGTAATTAGATCTCCGTTACTAGCGAGGACCACAGAGGGCAGTAATGAGATCTCCATTACTAGCGAGGACCACAGGGGGCTTTAATGAGATCTCTATTACTAGCGAGGACCACAGGGGGCAATAATGAGATCTCCATTACTAGAGAGGACCACATGGGGCAGTAATGAGATCTCCATTACTAGTGAGGACCACAGGGGGGCAGTAATGAGATCTCCATTACTAGTGAGGACCACAGGGGGGCTGTAATGAGATCTCCATTACTAGTGAGGACCACAAGGGGCTGTAATGAGATCTCCGTTACTAGCGAGGACCACAGAGGGCAGTAATGAGATCTCCATTACTAGAGAGGACCACAGGGAGCAGTAATGAGATCTCAATTACTAGTGAGGACCACAGGAAGCAGTAATGAGATCTCCATTACTAGTGAGGACCACAGGGGGGCTGTAATTAGATCTCCGTTACTAGCGAGGACCACAGAGGGCAGTAATGAGATCCCCATTACTAGAGAGGACCACAGGGAGCAATAATGAGGTCTCCATTACTAGTGTGGACCACAGGGGGGCTGTAATGAGATCTCCGTTACTAGTGAGAACCACAGAGGGCAGTAATGAGATCTCAATTACTAGTGAGGACCACAGGGGGGCTGTAATGAGATCTCCGTTACTAGCGAGGACCACAGGGGGCAGTAATGAGATCTCAGTTACTAGCGAGGACCACAGGGGGCAGTAATTAGATCTCCATTACTAGAGAGGACCACAGGGGGCAGTAATGAGATCTCCATTACTAGTGAGGACCACAGGGGGGCAGTAATGAGATCTCTATTACTAGTGAGGACCACAGGGGGCTGTAATGAGATCTTTATTACTAGTGAGGACCACAAGGGGCTGTAATGAGATCTCCATTACTCGCGAGGACCACAGAGGGCAGTAATGAGATCTCCATTACTAGAGAGGACCACAGGGAGCATTAATGAGATCTCCATTACTAGCGAGGACCACAGGGGGCTGTAATAAGATCTCCATTACTAGTGAGGACCACAGGGGGCAGTAATGAGATCTTCATTACTAGTAAGGACCACAGGGGGCTGTAATGAGATTTCCATTACTAGTGAGGACCACAGGGGGCAGTAATGAAATCTCCATTACTAGCGAGGACCACAGGGGGCTGTAATGAGATCTCCATTACTAGTAAGGACCACAGGGGGCAGTAATGAGATCTTCATTACTAGTAAGGACCACAGGGGGCTGTAATGAGATCTCCATTACTAGTGAGGACCACAGGGGGCAGTAATGAGATCTCCATTACTAGCGAGGACCACAGGGGGCTTTAATGAGATCTCCATTACTAGCGAGGACCACAGGGGGCAGTAATGAGATCTCCATTACTAGAGAGGACCACATGGGGCAGTAATGAGATCCCCATTACTAGTGAGGACCACAGGGGGGCAGTAATGAGATCTCCATTACTAGTGAGGACCACAGGGGGCTGTAATGAGATCTCCATTACTAGTGAGGACCACAAGGGGCTGTAATGAGATCTCCATTACTAGTGAGGACCACAGGGGGCAGTAATGAGATCTCCATTACTAGCGAGGACCACAGGGGGCTTTAATGAGATCTCCATTACTAGCGAGGACCACAGGGGGCAGTAATGAGATCTCCATTACTAGAGAGGACCACATGGGGCAGTAATGAGATCCCCATTACTAGTGAGGACCACAGGGGGGCAGTAATGAGATCTCCATTACTAGTGAGGACCACAGAGGGGCTGTAATGAGATCTCCATTACTAGTGAGGACCACAAGGGGCTGTAATGAGATCTCCGTTACTAGCGAGGACCACAGAGGGCAGTAATGAGATCTCCATTACTAGAGAGGACCACAGGGAGCAGTAATGAGATCTCCATTACTAGTGAGGACCACAGGAAGCAGTAATGAGATCTCCATTACTAGTGAGGACCACAGGGGGGCTGTAATTAGATCTCCGTTACTAGCGAGGACCACAGAGGGCAGTAATGAGATCCCCATTACTAGAGAGGACCACAGGGAGCAATAATGAGGTCTCCATTACTAGTGTGGACCACAGGTGGCTGTAATGAGATCTCCGTTACTAGTGAGGACCACAGAGGGCAGTAATGAGATCTCCATTACTAGTGAGGACCACAGGGGGGGCTGTAATGAGATTTCCGTTACTAGCGAGGACCACAGGGGGCAGTAATGAGATCTCAGTTACTAGCGAGGACCACAGGGGGCAGTAATTAGATCTCCATTACTAGAGAGGACCACAGGGGGCAGTAACGAGATCTCCATTACTAGTGAGGACCACAGGGGGGCAGTAATGAAATCTCTATTACTAGTGAGGATCACAGGGGGCTGTAATGAGATCTCTATTACTAGTGAGGACCACAAGGGGCTGTAATGAGATCTCCGTTACTCGCGAGGACCACAGAGGGCAGTAATGAGATCTCCATTACTAGAGAGGACCACAGGGAGCATTAATGAGATCTCCATTACTAGCGAGGACCACAGGGGGCTGTAATGAGATCTCCATTACTAGTGAGGACCACAGGGGGCAGTAATGAGATCTTCATTACTAGTAAGGACCACAGGGGGCTGTAATGAGATTTCCATTACTAGTGAGGACCACAGGGGGCAGTAATGAAATCTCCATTACTAGCGAGGACCACAGGGGGCTTTAATGAGATCTCCATTACTAGCGAGGACCACAGAGGGCAGTAATGAGATCTCCATTACTAGAGAGGACCACATGGGGGCAGTAATGAGATCTCCATTACTAGTGAGGACCACAGGGGAGCAGTAATGAGATCTCCATTACTAGTGAGGACCACAGGGGGGCTGTAATGAGATCTCCATTACTAGTGAGGACCACAAGGGGCTGTAATGAGATCTCCGTTACTAGCGAGCACCACAGAGGGCAGTAATGAGATCTCCATTACTAGAGAGGACCACAGGGAGCAGTAATGAGATCTCAATTACTAGTGAGGACCACAGGAAGCAGTAATGAGATCTCAATTACTAGTGAGGACCACAGCGGGGCTGTAATTAGATCTCCGTTACTAGCGAGGACCACAGAGGGCAGTAATGAGATCTCCATTACTAGCGAGGACCACAGGGGGCTTTAATGAGATCTCTATTACTAGCGAGGACCACAGGGGGCAATAATGAGATCTCCATTACTAGAGAGGACCACATGGGGCAGTAATGAGATCTCCATTACTAGTGAGGACCACAGGGGGGCAGTAATGAGATCTCCATTACTAGTGAGGACCACAGGGGGGCTGTAATGAGATCTCCATTACTAGTGAGGACCACAAGGGGCTGTAATGAGATCTCCGTTACTAGCGAGGACCACAGAGGGCAGTAATGAGATCTCCATTACTAGAGAGGACCACAGGGAGCAGTAATGAGATCTCAATTACTAGTGAGGACCACAGGAAGCAGTAATGAGATCTCCATTACTAGTGAGGACCACAGGGGGGCTGTAATTAGATCTCCGTTACTAGCGAGGACCACAGAGGGCAGTAATGAGATCCCCATTACTAGAGAGGACCACAGGGAGCAATAATGAGGTCTCTATTACTAGTGTGGACCACAGGGGGGCTGTAATGAGATCTCCGTTACTAGTGAGAACCACAGAGGGCAGTAATGAGATCTCAATTACTAGTGAGGACCACAGGGGGGGCTGTAATGAGATCTCCGTTACTAGCGAGGACCACAGGGGGCAGTAATGAGATCTCAGTTACTAGCGAGGACCACAGGGGGCAGTAATTAGATCTCCATTACTAGAGAGGACCACAGGGGGCAGTAATGAGATCTCCATTACTAGTGAGGACCACAGGGGGGCAGTAATGAGATCTCTATTACTAGTGAGGACCACAGGGGGCTGTAATGAGATCTCTATTACTAGTGAGGACCACAAGGGGCTGTAATGAGATCTCCATTACTCGCGAGGACCACAGAGGGCAGTAATGAGATCTCCATTACTAGAGAGGACCACAGGGAGCATTAATGAGATCTCCATTACTAGCGAGGACCACAGGGGGCTGTAATAAGATCTCCATTACTAGTGAGGACCACAGGGGGCAGTAATGAGATCTTCATTACTAGTAAGGACCACAGGGGGCTGTAATGAGATTTCCATTACTAGTGAGGACCACAGGGGGCAGTAATGAAATCTCCATTACTAGCGAGGACCACAGGGGGCTTTAATGAGATCTCCATTACTAGCGAGGACCACAGGGGGCAGTAATGAGATCTCCATTACTAGAGAGGACCACATGGGGCAGTAATGAGATCTCCATTACTAGTGAGGACCACAGGGGGGCAGTAATGAGATCTCCATTACTAGTGAGGACCACAGGGGGGCTGTAATGAGATCTCCATTACTAGTGAGGACCACAAGGGGCTGTAATGAGATCTCCGTTACTAGCGAGGACCACAGAGGGCAGTAATGAGATCTCCATTACTAGAGAGGACCACAGGGAGCAGTAATGAGATCTCAATTACTAGTGAGGACCACAGGAAGCAGTAATGAGATCTCAATTACTAGTGAGGACCACAGCGGGGCTGTAATTAGATCTCCGTTACTAGCGAGGACCACAGAGGGCAGTAATGAGATCTCCATTACTAGAGAGGACCACAGGGAGCAATAATGAGGTCTCCATTACTAGTGTGGACCACAGGGGGGCTGTAATGAGATCTCCGTTACTAGTGAGGACCACAGGGGGCTTTAATGAGATCTCCGTTACCAGCGAGGACCACAGAGGGCAATAATGAGATCTCCATTACTAGTGAGGACCACAGGGGGCAGTAATGAGATCTCCATTACTAGTGAGGACCACAGGGGGGGCTGTAATGAGATCTCCGTTACTAGCGAGGACCACAGGGGACAGTAATGAGATCTCAGTTACTAGCGAGGACCACAGGGGGCAGTAATTAGATCTCCATTACTAGAGAGGACCACAGGGGGCAGTAATGAGATCTCCATTACTAGTGAGGACCCCAGGTGGGCAGTAATGAGATCTCCATTACTAGTGAGGACCACAGGGGGCTGTAATGAGATCTCTATTACTAGTGAGGACCACAGGGGGGCAGTAATGAGATCTCCATTACTAGTGAGGACCACAGGGGGCTGTAATGAGATCTCTATTACTAGTGAGGACCACAGGGGGGCAGTAATGATATCTCCATTACTAGTGAGGACCACATAGGGCAGTAATGAGATCTCAATTACTAGAGAGGACCACAGGGGGGCAGTAATGAGATCTCCATTACTAGTGAGGACCACAGGGGGGCTGTAATGAGATCTCCATTACTAGTGAGGACCACAAGGGGCTGTATTATGACATCTCCGTTACTAGCGAGGACCACAGAGGGCAGTAATAAGATCTCCATTACTAGAGAGGACCACAGGGAGCAGTAATGAGATCTCCATTAATAGCGAGGACCACAGGGGGCTGTAATGAGATCTTCATTACTAGTGAGGAACACAGGGGGCAGTAATGAGATCTCCATTAAAAGTGAGGACCACAGGGGGGCAGTAATGAGATCTCCATTACTAGTGTGGACCACAGGGGGGCTGTAATGAGATCTCCGTTACTAGTGAGGACCACAGGGGGCTGTAATGAGATCTCCGTTACCAGCGAGGACCACAGAGGGCAATAATGAGATCTCCATTACTAGTGAGGACCACAGGGGGCAGTAATGAGATCTCCATTACTAGTGAGGACCACAGGGGGGGCTGTAATGAGATCTCCTTTACAAGCGAGGACCACAGGGGACAGTAATGAGATCTCAGTTACTAGCGAGGACCACAGGGGGCAGTAATTAGATCTCCATTACTAGAGAGGACCACAGGGGGCAGTAATGAGATCTCCATTACTAGTGAGGACCACAGGGGGGCAGTAATGAGATCTCCATTACTAGTGAGGACCACAGGGGGCTGTTTTGAGATCTCTATTACTAGTGAGGACCACAGGGGGGCAGTAATGAGATCTCCATTACTAGTGAGGACCACAGGGGGCTGTAATGAGATCTCTATTACTAGTGAGGACCACAGGGGGGCAGTAATGATATCTCCATTACTAGTGAGGACCACATAGGGCAGTAATGAGATCTCAATTACTAGAGAGGACCACAGGGAGCAGTACTGAGATCTCCATTACTAGTGAGGACCACAGGGGGGCAGTAATGAGATCTCCATTACTAGCGAGGACCACAGGGGGCAGTAATGATATCTCCATTACTAGTGAGGACCACATAGGGCAGTAATGAGATCTCCATTACTAGAGAGGACCACAGGGGGGCAGTAATGAGATCTCCATTACTAGTGAGGACCACAGGGGGGCTGTAATGAGATCTCCATTACTAGTGAGGACCACAAGGGGCTGTATTATGACATCTCCGTTACTAGCGAGGACCACAGAGGGCAGTAATAAGATCTCCATTACTAGAGAGGACCACAGGGAGCAGTAATGAGATCTCCATTAATAGCGAGGACCACAGGGGGCTGTAATGAGATCTTGATTACTAGTGAGGAACACAGGGGGCAGTAATGAGATCTCCATTAAAAGTGAGGACCACAGGGGGGCAGTAATGAGATCTCCATTACTAGTGAGGACCACAGGGGGGCAGTAATGAGATCTCCATTACTAGCGAGGACCACAGGGGTGCAGTAATGAGATCTCCATTACTATTGAGGACCTCAGGGGGCAGTAATGAGATGAGATCTCCATTACTAGTGAGGACCACAGGGGGGCAGTAATGAGATCTCCATTACTAGCGAGGACCACAGGGGGGCTGTAATGAGATCTCCTTTATTAGTGAGGACCACAGAGGGCTGTAATAAGATCTCCATTACTAGTAAGGACCACAGGGGGGCAGTAATGAGATCTCCTTTACTAGTGAGAACCACAGGGAGCAGTAATGAGATCTCAATAAGATCTCAATTACTAGTGAGGACCACAGGGGGTAATATTAGATTGGAGCAAAGTTCTTGGAGGTGGCCACATATATAGTCCTGATCAAAAGTTTAAGACCACTTGAAAAATGGCAAAAAATCCTATATTACATTGTTGGATCTTAACAAGGTTCCAAGTAGAGCTTCAACATGCAACAAGAAGAAATGAGAGTGAGACAAACTTTTTTTGAGCATTCAGTTAATTGAAAATATAACGATTAAACTGAAACAGGCTGTTTTTCAGCTGATCAAAATTTTAGGACCACATGCCTTTAAAAGGCCAAATCTGTGCAAAGATGTGGATTCATTGTCATTTTCTGTCAGGTAGTCACCGGAGGATCCAATTGGCTGTCCGTCAAGACACTGGACGATCCTCGACCCAAATTAAGGCCCTTACTGGTGCTGACTGCAGCCCCATAACCAGCAGACGGCATCTGAGACTGAAGGGCTTCAAAAACAAAAAACTTCTTTAAAGACCTCGTCTCCTTGAACGCCACAGAACTGCTCGCTTGGACTTTGCAAGAGAGCACCAAACATGGGACATTCAAAGGTGGAAGAAAGTTTTTTTCTCTGATGAGGAAAAAAATGTAACCTTGATGGTCCTGATGGTTTCCAACGTTACTGGCATGACAAGCAGATCCCACCTGAGATGTTTTCTACGCGCCACAGTGCAGGGGGCGCCATAATGGTCTGGGGTGCTTTTTCCTTCAGTGGAACAATGGAGTTTCAGGAAGTGCAGGGGCGTCAAACGGCCGCTGGCTATGTCCAGATGTTGCAGAGAGCATTCCTCATGACTGAGGGCCCTCGTCTGTGTGGTAACGACTGGGATTTTCAACAGGACAACGCTACAGTACGCAATGCCCGCAGGACAAGGGACTTCTTCCAGGAGAATAACATCACTCTTTTGGCCCATCCTGCGTGTTCCCCTGATCTAAATCCAATGGAGAACCTTTGGGGATGGATGGCAAGGGAAGTTTACAAAAATGGACAACAGTTTTAGACAGTAGATGGCCTTCGTGCGGCCATCTTCACCACTTGGAGAAATGTTCCCACTCACCTCATGGAAACGCTTGCATCAAGCATGCCGAAACAAATTTTTTAAGTGATAAACAATAACGGCGGAGCTACTCATTACTGAGTTCATGTTTGGAAGTTGGATTTCTGTTTTGGGGAGGTTTATTTTTTATTTTTTTTAGAGGTGTGGTCCTAAACTTTAGATCGGCTGAAAAACAGCCTGTTTCAGTTTATTCGCTGTTTTCATTAAATTGAATGCTCAAAAAATGTTTTGTCTCACTCCCATTTCTTCTTGTTGCATGTTGAAGCTCTACTTGGAACCTTGGTAAGACCCAGCCATGCTAAATAGGATTTTTTGCCATTTTTCAAGTGGTCTTAAACTTTTGATCAGGACTGTATTAAGTGCACAGTATAACCTCCATGCTGGCAGATGAGATTATATGAGGTTATATCCAGAGGATGATACAAATCGCACTGTATAGGTAGTTGTAGACACCAGTGCCAGGCAGCTGCTGCCAAAGCTCAGGTATCACAGGATTTTACTGAACACATCATCTTCAGCTCTGCTGTCTCACTGTGGGGACATCCTGATGACGGGTGACTGAAGATGCCACAGATTCGGGTCCCTGACTCAGTTCTTATTATGGTTTATTTCGGAGTGATGTCATTCTCCTCCCTTTCATGTTCCTACATGACCTGTCCCGGATTGACTTGAGTGGCCCCGTGTCACAGGGATGACAGATCCATAAATGTCGTCTCCTCCTACATTATAATGTTGATGGATCAATGACTGACATAACAACATCCGGTGTCACTGGTCGAGCTGTGCGGTATATAAACCAGAGAGGAGATCCCAGAGGACAACTCTCCATCAAGCTCCATCCAGCATCATCCCAGCCCTGACCTGACCTGAAGAACATGGAAGCCCAGAGCGCCAAGTGTAGCCGTGGAGTGTGCCTGCTCCTGGTCTGTCTGGTTGTCAGCCTGCAGGGGGCAGGTGAGAGTAGCCGGGCACATTATGTGCCACTATTGGGCAGGGTATACTTTACATCAGACAGCCCGCACTAGGGTCTGCGCCACCTGACCCTCTACACGTATCTCTAAAGGGATTGTATGGTCACTACAGAGGAGCGCTTTACCGGATTTGATCTTCATCTTGACCAACAGATGACTGGTGATATCAGAGCATTGGAGGGGGGAGGGCTGTGATTTTGTCAATATAAGAGGCATTGTGTCATATCAACTGGTACATGACCAGCTCTCCTGCCAGGACATGTCCACAGGTGGTTTACACAGCGCTTTACCAGTTTTACTGTATATTGGGGTGGTTCTTAACCCATGGCGGTACCCTTTATAATTCAGGAAGAAGGATGGTGACATAGGCTGGTGCTCCATTAGGGGATGGCCACAGTGATGGGTTTCTTGTGGAAGAGCAATTTTCAGTTTATTTTGACATTTTCCCAAATTTATCTTGTTTTCTCTCAATTTTCCTTCACGGTCGATAATCTGAACATCTTTGGATCATTGATGCTCACTCTTCGGTTGGCAACACACAGCGGCACAGACAAACACAACCACAGGTAAGGCTGCAGTGTATGACAAGCCCCTCCCACTACAGGGCGAGAGAGACAGTGGCAGGGCGAGTATTGACACCTCTTGTTTTTTGCAGGTGTCCCCGGATGGGGCGTGGCTCTCCTGGTGATGACATCACTGATCCTGTCATATCTGATCCTGTGCATGATCTTGGCGGTAAGATCTGAATGATATTATATAGGGTGGGGGGTTAACATGGGTGATATACTCCAGCTGCATGTATACAGACCATGGCTGATGTGTAACCCTCCCCCACTCCGCAGCACCCCACTAACCCCCGGACAAGAACTGATGTCACCCCATAAATGTTCACCACAAGATCTAGCAACCAAAACTCAACCAAACATGAGCTCCCCCAATAATCCCAATAATGTACCACAGAGCGGCCCGCCATCTCCCAATCCCAGTAATGTACCACAGAGCGGCCCCTCGTCTCCCAATCCCAGTAGTGTACCACAGAGCGGCCCCTCGTCTCCCAATCCCAGTAGTGTACCACAGAGCGGCCCCTCGTCTCCCAATCCCAGTAATATACCACAGAGCAGCCCCTCATCTCCCAATCCCAGTAATGTACCACAGAGCGGCCCTCCATCTCCCAATAATGTACCACAGAGCGGCCCCCATCTCCTAATCCCAGTAATGTACCACAGAGCGGCCCCCATCTCCGAATCCCATTAATGTACCACAGAGCGTCCATCTCCTAATCCCAGTAATGTACCACAGATCAGCCCCCCATCTCCCAATCCCAATAATGTACCAGAGCGGCCCCCATCTCCTAATCCCAGTAATTTACCACAGAGCGGCTTTCATCTCCTAATCCCAGTAAATGTACTACAGAGCAGCCCCTCATCTTCTAATCCCAGTAATGTACCACAGAGCGGCCCCTCGTTTTCTAATCCCAGTAATGTACACAAAGAAGCCCCCATCTCCCAATCCCAGTAATGTACCACAGAGCAGCCCCCCATCTCCCAATCCCAGTAATGTACCACAGAGCGACCCCTAATCTCCCAATAATATACCACAGGGCGGCCCCTCATCTCTTAATCCCAGTAATGTACCACAGGGCGGCCCCTCGTCTCCTAATCCCAGTAATGTACCACAGAGCGGCCCCCATCTCCCAATCCCAGTAATGTACCACAGAGCGACCCCTAATCTCCCAATAATATACCACAGGGCGGCCCCTCATCTCTTAATCCCAGTAATGTACCACAGGGGGGCCCCTCGTCTCCTAATCCCAGTAATGTACCACAGGGCGGCCCCTCGTCTCCTAATCCCAGTAATGTACCACAGGGCGGCCCCTCGTCTCCTAATCCCAGTAATATACCACAGAGCGGCCTCCATCTCCTAATCCCAGTAATGTACCACAGAGCGGCCCCTCATCTCCCAATCCCAGTAATGTACCACAGGGTGGCCCCTCGTCTCCTAATCCCAGTAATGTACCACAGAGCCGCCCCTCGTCTCCTAATCCCAGTAATGTACCACAGAGCGGCCCCCATCTCCTAATCCCAGTAATGTACCACAGGGCGGCCCCTCGTCTCCCAATCTCAGTAATGTACCACAGAGCGACCCCCATCTCCTAATCCCAGTAATGTACCACAGAGCGGCCCCTCGTCTCCCAATCTCAGTAATGTACCACAGAGCGGCCCCCATCTCCCAATCCCAGTAATTTACCACAGAGCGGCCCCCATCGTTCCCTAATCCCAGTAATGTACCACAGAGCGGCCCCCTCATCTCCCAATCCCAGTAATGTACCACAGTGCGGCCCCCCTCAACTCCCAATCCCAGTAATGTACCACAGTGCGGCCCCCCTCATCTCCCAAACCCAGTAATGTACCACAGAGCAGCCCCCCTCATCTCCCAATCCCAGTAATTTACCACAGAGCGGCCCCCCTCATCTCCTAATCCCAGTAATGTACCACAGAGCGGCCTCCATCTCCTAATCCCAGTAATGTACCACAGAGCGGCCCCTCATCTCCCAATCCCAGTAATGTACCACAGAGCGGCCCCTCATCTCCCAATCATGTACACAAAGAAGCCCCCATCTCCCAATCCCAGTAATGTACCACAGAACGGCCCCTTGTTTTATAATCTCAGTAATGTACCACAGAGCGGCCCCCCTCATCTCCCAATCCCAGTAATGTACTACAGAGCGGCACCCCTCATCTCCCAATCCCAGTAATGTACCACAGAGCGGCCCCCCCTCATCTCCTAATCCCAGTAATGTACCACACAGCGGCCCCCCTCATCTCATAATCCCAGTAACGTAACACAGAGCGGCCCCTCGTCTCATAATCCCAGTAATGTACCACAGAGCGGCCCCTCCATCTCCTAATCAGATTCTGTTTTCTATTACAGCCCATGCTCAAGAAGCATCATGGAGGTCACGGGGGCCACTGATCGGGCACCGGGGCCACTCATGGACAGAGCCTGTGTTATATTGTGTCTGTATATTGTTACGTATAATGTATAAATAAAAGCAGAATAATCAGATTGGTCATGTGTCCTGCTGGTGGAGGATGGGGGGAGAACATGCTGAGGGTAGTAGTCATCCATGTACTTGTTACACTATGGCAGACTGTGCAGTCTGAACCAAGCAGCCAGCCAAATCCTCCCTGCAGCTCTGTATGTGACTGGAGCAGAAACCTGAGACCCTACGACGCGTAATCCCAGAACACGGAGGAAAATCGGAATAATTTAGAGAATTCTCTTTATTTAGAAAAAGGAGGAAAAGCAAAGTTCCCTGTATCTTCACATATAAAACCAGTCCGAGCGTCCCGCCATCTACGAGCGACTAATCAGAGCAGCACAGATCAGACGTGACCCACAGAGGACAGCCACTAGCACAGAGCGCTTTACTGTCTGCCGAAAAGATGGCAGTGATGTCACCGGGTGGGTGTGGCCTCAGGGAGAGTCACGACAATCAGAAAAAAGCGTTAGATGAGGAAGTCATGTAATGTAACCAGTGTGACTGGGATGACTGGAGATGGGAATGACTGGTGAGCGGGACGACAGTGCACGTATCATCCAATCAGGAACGTCTCTCGGGGGGCACCGGGGGATGGTCTAGTGTACAGCTCTCTGTATCAGTACTTTCCCAGGACTGTGGCCAGCAGCGCCATCCGCACGTACATCCCGTTCTCGGCCTGGCGGAAGTACGCTGCCCGAGGGTCCGAGTCCACTTCAAGACTGAGGGGAGAACAAGCAAAGAGAAGATGAGGCACATGGAGGATAGTGGGGGTGACCACACAGCGAGGAGGATGGCGGGGGTCCGTATCCTCATAGTATGAGGTGAGTGGGGTCAGACTATCCTCCTCCATAGCAGAGGGAAGGACTCCGCTCAGGAACCCATCGCATGGTAAGGTTCCACTCGACTTCGGCCCCCACATCATCTCTATACCAAAACTTCCAACCTCTTCCACACTGCACCAAGACCCCAGGGTTCACAGACCTCGTAAAGTGCCGCCTCACTGTAGGGGCCGTACACCAGGGTGAAAAGTCCACAGTAATATCAATGGCACAGGATGGTGAGAGTAGTAGTGATTTGTGGCCAGGGCGCCTGCTGCTCACCTGATCTCATTGACACGTGGCATCGGGTGCATCACCACCATCTTCTTCTTGGCACGGGTCATGATGTGTGGGGTGAGGATGAACTGTCCAAAACACTAAAGACAAAGACCCGGCGTCACCCAGAGCACGAGTTGTACACCCGACCCCCACAGCGGTGACACCCGCAGACTCACATTGTCATACTCCTCCTTGCTCTCGAACCTCTCCTTCTGTATCCGGGTCATGTAGAGCACGTCTGTGTCCGGGAGCGCCTCCTCAATGCTGCCGAACTCCTCCTACAAGAGTGTGGACCGTCACCAGCATACCAGAGCGACCCATCACCCCCCGCCGGGATAGTCACCAGCATACCAGAGCGACCCGTCACCCCCCTGCCCGGACCGTCACCAGCATACAAGACCGACCCGTCACCCCCCCGCCGGGACCAGCATACCAGAGCCACCCATCACCCCCCGCCGGGATCGTCACCAGCATACCAGAGCCACCCATCACCCCCCGCCGGGATCGTCACCAGCATACCAGAGCGACCCATCACCCCCCGCCGGGATCGTCACCAGCATACCAGAGCGACCCATCACCCCCCGCCGGAACAGTCACCAGCATACCAGAGCGACCCGTCACCCCCCCGCCCGGACCGTCACCAGCATACCAGAGCGACCCATCACCCCCCGCCGGGATCGTCACCAGCATACCAGAGCGACCCATCACCCCCCGCCGGGATCGTCACCAGCATACCAGAGCCACCCATCACCCCCCGCCGGGACCAGCATACCAGAGCCACCCATCACCCCCCGCCGGGATAGTCACCAGCATACCAGAGCGACCCATCACCCCCCGCCGGGATCGTCACCAGCATACCAGAGCGACCCATCACCCCCCGCCGGGATCGTCACCAGCATACCAGACCGACCGTCACCCCCCCGCCCGGACCGTCACCAGCATACTAGAGCGACCCATCACCCCCCCCGGTCACCAGTATACCAGACCGACCCATCACCCCCCACTGGGACCGTCACCAGCATACCAGAGCGACCCATCACCCCCCGCCGGGACCGTCACCAGCATACCAGAGCAACCCATCACCCCCCACTGGGACCGTCACCAGCATACCAGAGAGACCCATCACCCCCCGCCGGGACAGTCACCAGCATACCAGAGCGACCCATCACCCCCCGCCGGGACTGTCACCAGCATACCAGACCGACCCGTCACCCCCCCCGCCCCGTCACCAGCATACCAGAGCAAACCATCACCCCCCCCCCGCCCCGTCACCAGCATACCAGACCGACTCTTCACCCCCCCACCCCGTCACCAGCATACCAGAGCAACCCATCACCCCCCGCCGGGACCGTCACCAGTATACCAGACCGACCCGTCACCCCCCCGCCGGGACAGTCACCAGCATACCAGAGCGACCCATCACCCCCGCCGGGACCGTCACCAGCATACCAGAGCAGCCCATCACCCCCCGCCGGGACAGTCACCAGCATACCAGAGCGACCCATCACCCCTGCCGGGACCGTCAACAGCATACCAGACAGACCCATCACCCCCCCCCGCCCCGTGACCAGCATACCAGACCGACCCATCACCCCCCCCCGCCCCCAGACCCTTCACCACCACCACCCCCCGGAGTGTCACCAGCATACCAGACCGACCCATTACCCTCCGGACCCTCACCTGCTTGATTCCCTTGGAAGCCACAAAGTGGACGATCTTGGAGGGCATGCGCAGGCTGCGCGGCGTCACGTATCTCAGATTGATGCGGTATTGGGTCAGGAGGCAGGCGAGAGAGTGGACTGTGCGGCCATGCTTCAGATCTCCGACCATGGTGATCTAGAGGGGAGGAGACAAGGCGATACCTGGTAGCGACACATCATGTACCACAAAGAGGGCGTGAAACGTATGGGACTCCCACCATCGAAGACGGGTATATAAGTATGTGCCCCCTCCTCCTCCCAGCATGGCAGCACTTACCGTCATCCCGTTGACGGTGCCCAGCTCCTCCCGGATGGTGAAGATATCCAGCAGGGCTTGTGTTGGATGCTCTCCCACCCCGTCTCCCGCATTGATCACTGGTTTACGGCAGTGCTTAGCGGCAAGCTGAGGAAGACATGAAGAGTTAATACCCGGGCAGTGGGGATGGCGGTAGAATAATGGCGAAGCACACCTACCTCCACAGCGCCTGGCTCTGGATGTCTCACCACCAGCAGATCCGCGTAACAGCTCATGGTCTGAACAGAGTCCGCCAGCGACTCCCCCTTCTGAGAGGACGACGTAGTCTCCGAAAACGAGAGCACAGAGCCGCCCAGGCGATGCATGGCTGCCGCAAAGGAGCTGCTGGTCCGTGTGCTCGCCTCGAAAAACATGGCGGCCATTACTTTACCCTAGAGGAAAGAGCAGAGCGATGAGGAACGGAGCTGGACAGCGGCACGGCCGAGGAGGAAACTGTAAGACGCCAGGAACCTTGAGAATGTCCAAACTGCGCTCCTTCTGCACCAGCATCCGCAGCGTGTGCGCCACATTAAAGAGGTGCGACATCTGCAAGACAAGAGCAGTCTACAGTCACACCCAGAGCTGCACACAAAACCTCTGCTGGGAAGTGCAGCTCTGAATGTGACTGGAGTAGAATCCTTACTCCCGGACACGGGGCTCACCTGATCCTTGCTGAACTGCTTGACGGACAGGATGTGCTGTCCTATGAAGGGGTGCAGCAGCGGGGAGGTCTGCACGTGGGGGACAGTCTGTATGGGCATGTTCTGGGGGGACATGAGGCGAGGGATCGGGGGCGGGTGGGGGTAACCGTCCTGGATGGTGGAGAGATCTGCAACCACAAGATGACGACATAAGTAGCTGCTGCTCGACCACCCCCCAGTAATGACAACAGGCTCCACCCTAATAACCCACCAGAAAGACAGCGGCCATGACAGGGGGAGGGGCCCCGGCCGGGGGCAGATACCTACCTGCTTCTGGAGGCTTCTTGGCCACTCGCTCCCTCTGCTCGTCAGCTGCTGACACAAAGACAAGGCATGTAGACGCTCAGCGAGGGTAGGACACACGTACGTACACACACCGCCACAGCGTGCAGGCAAGAACCGTTACCCCGTCACATATACTGACCCCCACAGAGGGGGCCGCAAACCACAGCACAGGTCACCTCCAGAGCTGCACTCACATCATAGCTCTGGATATGACTGGTGCATTAGAAATGGTGTACCAAGAGAACAGCAGCAGCAGCTCTGGAGAAGACTAGAGTGTCAATGATGTAACAGCAGCTCTGGGTGTGACTGGAGTATAGGACAGGGTGCTGCAGCAGCTTTGGATGTGACTGGAGTTACAGTTCTGACCAATCACGGACACCACTGTGTAAATTACCTCACTGCTGAGGGAAGGGGGCGGGCTCTCTATATAAGCCCCTCCCACTATTCCCAGCAGTGATTGGCTGATTAGCGGATGATTGGCGATAATCAGCGGCTGATATCGGAGGTGGCGTCTGGTGATTGAGAATTTCACACCCCTCCCCCAGTGATTATGGACCCCTCCGGTACAGTTACCGCTCCTGGCGCTGCCGCCCCGATGCAGAGATGAGGATGTCCTCCTGAGCACTGGATATAGTGATAAAGGGTTAGCTGATGGCACATGTCACATGACTGCTGCCCCCCCCCTCCCCCGCCTTCAGGTCCAGTACAGTACAGTAAAAAGTGCATCAGATCTCTGCATGCTGTCAGTGAATAGATTGTCCTGACCTTGTCCTACTCACAAAGTTTCTCACCTTGTAACCCGGGATCAGAGGAGCGATGGATTCTGGGGGGCATATGGAAGCGGGCGTCTCCGGCGGGGCCGGCTCTGCGGGGGCTGGGAGCGCGGCTGCGGATGGTCTCGCTCTGCATGGTGACATGACGGTGACGCTCTGGAGTCTGAGAGAAAGTGAACAGACATTACTGACGGGCGAGAACGCTCAATTATTGTGTGACCCCCCTCTGGGCACCACTGATTGGCTGAGAGGGTTCTTTACCCCTCCTTACTCACCTTCACCATCTCTTTAGGGGGCGCCGGCTGCGAGGCTGCGACCAGCGGTGGAGTCCATTTCCTGACATCCTGACCATAACCGGCCGGCACTAGAACCTGAGGAACAGACAGTGAGCACAGTGCAGGTAGAATACAGAGGAGATGATGGGGGTTGTGTGCTCTAGTACCTGGCCGTCTATGTAGGCGACTTCCCCTCGGAGAACCACCCTGCGTATCGCACCCTTCAGCTCCATCCCTTCAAACGGAGTCCACTTCGACTTGGTGAACTGCATGGACTGCGGGACGGTCCACTCCTGCTCCAGATCCACCTATGGGGGGAGGAGAGGGTCAGAGGTGGAGGAGGAGAAGCGAGGGATGAAGAGAAGACAGCCAGAGGTGGAGGAGGAGAAGCGAGGGATGAAGAGAAGACAGCCAGAGGTGGAGGAGGAGAAGCGAGGGATGAAGAGAAGACAGCCAGAGGTAGGGGAGGAGAAGCGAGGGATGAAGAGAAGACAGCCAGTGGTGGTGGAGGAGGAGAAGCGAGGGATGAAGAGAAGACAGTCAGAAAAAGAACAGTCAGGTGGAAGGGAAGCGCGGGAGGAATAGACGACAGTCAGAGGTGGAGGAGAAGCGAGGGTGGAAGAGACTATAGGTGGAGTGGAAGCGCGGGAGGAATAGAAGACAGAGGAAGAGACAACAGTCAGAGGTGGCGGGGAAGGGAGGGAGGAGGAGGCGACCATCAGAGGCAGAGGAGAAGCGAGGGATGAGGAGAAGACGATAGAGGTGGAGGGGAAACGAGGGAGGAAGATACAAACAGGGGAAGAAGGAGAAGGCAAGCAAGCTGGAGGAAGGAGAAGTGGAGCAGTGAGCACTCACCTCTATGTATGTGTTCTCTTGGACTGGGAGGGAGAAGATTTTTCGGGGGTTCTCGTACAGCCGTTTGATGATGTCATCGATAGTCAGTCGCCCATCACTGACTGCAGTAAGCAGAAGGGGCAGCATGGTCTCCAGGCCCGGGTATCCAGGAGGAGGATTAGGACCTTCCTTTTCCTCCACAGAATGAGGGGCTGAGAGAACAGAGACCACAGGTTACACCAGCACAGGTGTGCGATGTATATATCTAGGCATGTAGGTATGTTTATTTGCATATGTGAGCACACAGATACGTATCTGGGTATGTGTGTGGTGGGGGAGACTTTTACACTTTGGGTCTCTTCTCACCGTGATCTGTGGCGAAGCAGTCAATAATGTCCAGGTTGTCCCACAGTGCCTGCAGGTCTTCTCTGGTGCCCAGCATGGGGCGCACCTGGCCTCGCTTCTGACCCAGCCGCTCCAGGTCATCCAGACACAGGAAGAGATGATGGGGGGCCACCTCGCAAGTCACCTGTATCCCCCGCTGCTTGGCCGCCTTGATGATGAGAATCTAAGGAGGAATCAGCTGATGAGAGAGGGTCTGTAGAGGTCTACAAGGGTCTTCACATCAGAAAGGATAGGAACCCACCTCCTCCTTCTTGGCCACATGGCAGATGTGCACCGATCGCTTGTACAACTGCGCCACCATCAAGATGGCGGCAACCGTCTGGTTCTCAGCATGAGCCACGATGGGCAAGTGAGCGGGCCACTTCTCAAAGTGCTAGAAACAAAAGAGGAATCAGTGACGGAGGTAGCACCTCACTGAGAAACCACCGGCCCACCAAACCTGAGCAAAGATATCCCCACAGCACAAAAAAGCTGTCAAAATATTCCCTCCCACAGAAACAGAGGCCGTCTGAGAACCTGCTCCTGCGACCATCAGCAGTCAAGATACCCCCAATATACTCTCGCTCTTCCTAAAACAGTAAAGGTGGCACAAAACTCTCTACCAACCAACAGGAGCCAAGATACCTCGGAACCAGGACAGACAGGGATAACGACCCCACCCAGCACAAAAAAACAGAGGCCCAACCATGTAGCAGAGCCGGTGTCATGCTCACCTCCATCCACAGGGACACGTTGTCCATCTTCAGCTGGGAGTAGGTGTCGTTCAGGTACATCTTCAGTCCAGCCGCTGAGCTGGCGATGGGGGTGAGGGAACCTGCGTTCTCTGAACACGCTCCAAGGAACAGGGCAAAGTCACAGCGGGCGCCAGCCTCCGCCAACTGAAGAGGCAAAACATGAGGGGTCACCAGAGCTCAGTCCCACCACCTGGGTACATCGGGACCTGCACCAGTAACTGACCTTCTGCGCCAATGAGAATGTGGCTGCGTCTGTGATGGCAGGGTTGGTATTGGGCATGGCGCACACCATGGTCACACCACCAGCCAGCGCTGCCGCCGTTCCAGACGAGAAGTCTTCCTTGTGTGTGGCGCCTGGCTCCCGCAGATGCACGTGGACGTCAATCAGACCTGTGCAAAGAGGACCCCAAAATAAGGTAACGGACCACAGAACTGACATACAGCTGATACTCGGAAGGTCTCTGCTCCTCACCTGGTAGGCGGATGAGTTTCTGGGAGGTCATACAGTCCACATGGGTCTTCACTGGAGGCGCCACTCTGATCTGCCTGAGAGCCTGAAGGAGAAGAAGATCTGAAACCCGGTCCTGACACTACATCCATCACTGTGATGACCCCCGCACCTCCACCCCCCCACCTCACCTCCACAAACAGTTTGGTGCACTTGATATCAATGATAAGGGGCACCGAGTAGTCCACGGCCAATCGGCGGGTACGGTAACCACGTGTCACAAAGGAGGACAGTCTGCGCCCCCCAGAGTTCCTCATGGAGAGGTTGATGACAAGGTCAAAGTGGTTCTCAGACAGATGGTCCATGATGCTCCGCTGCTTCTCCTTCAGGGCCCCATCGTTGTCCGTTTCCTCAAATGGCCAATCCATGGCTTTCACCTGCAGATGAGCCGGCCGTTAGATGTCACCTGCAAGTGACCTGTGCCACGGAGCAGGGCTACTGGTCACCTGGTCGTACCTTGATGCCATGCTCTGTGTAGAAGTCCGCTGTACCCACGCTGGCATACAGACTGTATCCCAGGCTCTCCAATGTCCGCACCGTGGGCAGAAGCTCACTCTTATTCTGTAAGACAGACAGACCACCCATCAATAAGTGGCTCCAGTCTTATCCAGAGCTGCATTCAAAAGGCTGCAGAGGCACACTGCAGTCGGAGCAGGGGAACATCTCTGTTCAACCTGTCCCCACCAAGTTCTCACCTTGTAGCTCCCGATGGTCAGTAGGATGTTGTTCTGAGGGATCTTGAAGCCGGTGCTCAGCATGGCCTTCAGATACGCCTCATAGCGGTTCTCCCCAAAGCAAGCCACCTCCCCGGTGCTGGTCATCTCCACCCCGAGAACCACGTCTGCTCCAGCCAGACGAGAGAAGGAGAACTGCGGCACCTTAGAAGAAGCAAGGCAACACTGGAGGTGAGTAATAAGGGAAGGGGGGTAAAGAGGTTAGTGATGGAGGAGGTAAGCAGTCAAGAGGTAAGTGGTGGAAGGAGGTCGGCACTCGGGAAGAAAGGACACAGTCACTTACCTTTAATCCAACAATTCCTGTGCCTGCCATAAGCCCGAGTGGCTCCACCTCTTCCCCCATAATGACTTGCGTGGCCAGGGCCACCAGATCCTCCCCAAGCGTCTTAGAGACAAAGGGAAAGGAGCGGGAGACTCGGACATTACACTCAATCACCCTCAGCTGATCGTCCTGCAGAGACAATGAAGGGTTAACAGGGATAAGACGCCTCTTCGGAGTCTATACAACAAAGCACCACATCTTCCATGACGCTATTCAGCAGCACACGTGACGTCACCTTTGCGATCAGCTGGAGGTTAAAGGGCCCTGTCACCTGGAGCTCCAGCCCCACCGCATGGACGATGGCCTTAATCCTCTCCAGAGTTTTGGGGGTGATATCCTGAGGAGGGGTGACCAGCGTGGCATCTCCAGAGTGCACCCCCGCATTCTCCACGTGCTCAGAAATGGCCACAGCGACCACCACCCCGTCACATGCCACCGCGTCAACGTCGATCTCCTGGAGACAAAGGATATGATCAGCGAGGGAAGTCCCTGGTGCATCTCATATTCCGAACCCACCCCTCCTCCCCCTGACTGCTGACCCTCTCCCCATCTCTCAGCTTCCACCACACGCACCTTGGCTTCCTGGATGAACTTGGAGATGACCACCGGATACTCCTTAGACACGGCCACAGCACTGGTGAGGAACTTCTCCAGATCATCATCAGAATAGGCCACATTCATGGCAGCGCCGCTCAAAACGTACGATGGCCGCACAACGCAGGGGTAACCAACCGCGTTACAGAACTGAAGCGCACACTGAAGACAAGCAGATGGACGGTTAGAAATAACGAGGGAGGGGGGGAAATTATCAAAGTCCAGCCCCCCAGAATGCGAGATCACCTGTGTGTCTGAGAGCTCCTTCCACTGCGGCTGACTGATCCCGATCGTGTCCAGCAGGCGAGAGAACTTGAAGCGGTTCTCAGCAGAGTCGATGGCCTCGGGGGAAGTGCCCAGGACACGGCACTGCTGACGGTGCAGGGACATGGCGATGTTATTAGGGAGCTGCCCCCCCATGGACAGGATAATCCCCTCCGGGTTCTCCAGCTCATAGATGTCCATCACCACCTGCAATAAGACGAGGTCCGGATTATACTCCAAACAGGCAAGATTGTCCCCGATCGACCCTGCCCCACAGCCCGGCGAGCGTCCCCGATCGACCCTGCCCCACAGCCCGGCGAGCGTCCCCGATCGACCCTGCCCCACAGCCCGGCGAGCGTCCCCCGATCGACCCTGCCCCACAGCCCGGCGAGCGTCCCCCGATCGACCCTGCCCCACAGCCCGGCGAGCGTCCCCCGATCGACCCTGCCCCACAGCCCGGCGAGCGTCCCCCGATCGACCCTGCCCCACAGCCCGGCGAGCGTCCCCGATCGACCCTGCCCCACAGCCCGGCGAGCGTCCCGGATCGACCCTGCCCCACAGCCCGGCGAGCGTCCCGGATCGACCCTGCCCCACAGCCCGGCGAGCGTCCCCGATCGACCCTGCCCCACAGCCCGGCGAGCGTCCCCGATCGACCCTGCCCCACAGCCCGGCGAGCGTCCCCGATCGACCCTGCCACACAGCCCGGCGAGCGTCCATCTCCCTCCATAAGTCTTATATCACCCACACTTACCTCAAAGGAAATCTCATCGAAATACAGGCGGTCGCACATGTCGTAGTCGGTGCTCACAGTCTCCGGGTTGTAGTTCACCATGATAGTCTTAAAGCCCATCTGCCGTGAGGAAATCCCAAGAATAAGGAGGATGTGATGTCACAGAAGAACGTGCCCCCCCCCCTCCAACCTCTCCAGGACACTCAGACCCCGCCCCCCCAGACTTTCCACCGCAGCTACTACTCTGGTAGCAGCGCCTCACCTTGCGCAGTTCCTGGATGCAACCCACCGCACACCAGTCAAACTCCACGCTGCTGCCGATGCGGTAGACGCCGGATCCTAGCACCATGACGTGGGGCTCCTGGAAGTCCAGGTCATGCTCGATGCCGTTGTAGGTCAGGTACAGGTAATTGGTCTGCGCTGGCCACTCTGCAGCCACCGTGTCGATCTGCTTCACCTGCGGCAGAATCTGCCATTCCTGCCTCACCTTCCGGACGGCCAGCTCCGTGCTGCAGAAAAACAAGGGAGGGTTACAGGACCTGACGCGCCTGAGGGGTGGGGGTGGGCGAACCGACGGGGGCAGTCACCTCTGCACGGCCTGTGCGATCTGCTTGTCGGAGAAGCCCAGCTGTTTTGCGCGGTGCAGGAGACTACGCGGCATGGCATTCTCGTCCCGGCATGCCTCCAGCGCGTTCACGTGGTCGGTGATGTTCTTCATCTTGTGCAGGAACCAGCGATCGATCTTGGTCAGCTCGTACAGCCGCTCAATGGTGTAACCAGCGCGCAGGGCGGCCGCCAGCACAAAGATCCGCTTATCGGTGGGAGTGGCCAGTTCCTGGAGGGGGGGAGGAGTTTAGTGACCTCGCCTCAGTTATGACTCCCCCCATCACAGAGGCCTCCCCTCCAACTCACCTCATCAGATGCAGACTTCACTGTGTGATCGAACCCCACGCAGTTCTCGTCCACCATGCGCAACGCCTTCTGGAACGCCTCCTCAAAGCTCCGCCCCACCGACATCACTTCACCTGAGAGGACAGATCATCAACTCACAGCCCCACGTAATAACTCGATGGTGACGACATTCACTGACAGCAAGCAGAAACTCACCCACGCTCTTCATGGAGCTGCCGATCTTGGTGCTGACCCGCAGGAACTTGCTGAGGTCCCAGCGCGGCGCCTTCACCACGCAGTAGTCCAGGCTGGGCTCGAAGTTGGCGGTCGTGGAATTGGTGACAGAGTTCCTGAGGAAGAGAAGAAGACGACAACCGATAAATATCAACACGACCACATGAGCGTGGCCCCCCCCCCGCCGGATCCCCCGTACCTGAGGACAGGCAGTGGGATGCCCAGAGCCAGCTTTGCTGCCACGTATGCCAGGGGGTAACCAGTCGCCTTACTCGCCAGGGCAGAGCTGCGGGAGAGGCGAGCATTCACCTCGATGATGTAATACTGCAGAGAGAGCAGAGGTGAGACCCCCGCGGAGACCCCTCCCCGATGGCACCCCGATCACATGACACTCACCTGCTCAGATTCGGGGTTTAGCGCATACTGGATGTTACACTCCCCCACAATCCCCAGGTGCTGGATCACCTTTATGGCGGTGTTCCGCAGCAGGTTGTACTCGCGGTCGTTCAGGGTCTGGCTGGGGGCCACCACGATGGACTCGCCGGTGTGAATGCCCAGTGGGTCCACGTTCTCCATGTTACACACCTGCAGGGGGTGTCATTCACAGACGCCATGAGGGGGCAGCAACGTCACAACGCAGACTGCCCCCTCACTAGAGAGGGCACTGGACATGATAGTGGCCTGCGCGCTGATGCTTTCCATATCATGCAGTGATACATATGAAATGGGGCGCGCGCTGATAACCGATCTAACGAGGGCACTGCCCGCTAGTGGGCACATACTCCTACACAGGCACCAGGGCCCTGCTATGTGGTCGCCAGCGCAGTCCTCACCGTCACGCAGTTGTTGTAGGCGTCCCGCACCACCTCGTACTCTATCTCCTTCCAGCCCTTCAGGGATTTATCCACCAGCACCTGGGTGGTGTGGGCAAACGCCTGGCACACCAACGACGTCATCTCCTCCTTCGAGTTGGCAAATCCGGATCCCAACCCGCCCAATGCGTAGGCCGAGCGCACCAGAACTGGATACCCGAGCCGTTCAGCGGCTGCCTGTGCCTGTGAGAGAGCGCGGAGAGGACAGACTCAATAGAAAGCGCAAGCTCTGCTGGTTCAGTGTCTGCACAGAGCACGGTGGGAGATGTAGTACAGGGCAGGAGTCTACAGTAGTGCAGTGTTATCTCATGCTGGTTCAGTGTCGGCACAGAGCACGGTGGGAGATGTAGTACAGGGCAGTAGTCTACAGTAGTGCAGTGTTATCTCATGCTGGTTCAGTGTCTGCACAGAGCACGGTGGGAGATGTAGTACAGGGCAGTAGTCTACAGTAGTGCAGTGTTATCTGACGCTGGTTCAGTGTCTGCACAGGGCACGGTGGGAGATGTAGTACAGGGCAGTAGTCTACAGTAGTGCAGTGTTATGTCATGCTGGTTCAGTGTCTGCACAGAGCACGGTGGGAGATGTAGTACAGGGCAGTAGTCTACAGTAGTGCAGTGTTATCTCATGCTGGTTCAGTGTCTGCACAGAGCACGGTGGGAGATGTAGTACAGGGCAGTAGTCTGCAGTAGTGCAGTGTTATCTGACGCTGGTTCAGTGTCTGCACAGGGCACGGTGGGAGATGTAGTACAGGGCAGTAGTCTACAGTAGTGCAGTGTTATGTCATGCTGGTTCAGTGTCTGCACAGAGCACGGTGGGAGATGTAGTACAGGGCAGTAGTCTGCAGTAGTGCAGTGTTATCTGACGCTGGTTCAGTGTCTGCACAGGGCACGGTGGGAGATGTAGTACAGGGCAGTAGTCTACAGTAGTGCAGGGTTATCTCACGCTGGTTCAGTGTCTGCACAGGGCACGGTGGGAGATGTAGTACAGGGCAGTAGTCTGCAGTAGTGCAGTGTTATCTGACGCTGGTTCAGTGTCTGCACAGAGCACGGTGGGAGATGTAGTACAGGGCAGGAGTCTACAGTAGTGCAGTGTTATCTCACGCTGGTTCAGTGTCGGCACAGAGCACGGTGGGAGATGTAGTACAGGGCAGTAGTCTACAGTAGTGCAGTGTACTCTCATGCGGGTTCAGTGTCTGCACAGAGCACGGTGGGAGATGTAGTACAGGGCAGGAGTCTACAGTAGTGCAGTGTTATCTCATGCTGGTTCAGTGTCTGCACAGAGCACGGTGGGAGATGTAGTACAGGGCAGTAGTCTGCAGTAGTGCAGTGTTATCTGACGCTGGTTCAGTGTCTGCACAGAGCACGGTGGGAGATGTAGTACAGGGCAGTAGTCTACAGTAGTGCAGTGTTATCTCATGCTGGTTCAGTGTCTGCACAGAGCACGGTGGGAGATGTAGTACAGGGCAGTAGTCTACAGTAGTGCAGTGTTATCTCATGCTGGTTCAGTGTCTGCACAGAGCACGGTGGGAGATGTAGTCTCATAGTTCAGGACCTCAGATGACCGGTGTGGAGACAGCAGTGACACAAGGGCCACTTACCTGTTCTAGAGAGAAGGCGGCTTCACTTGGAGCGACGTGCTCGCCAATCTCCTCCATCTTCTCCACAAACACCTTCCGGTCCTCGGTCATTTCTATGGAGCTGACAGGGGTCCCGAGCACCCGGACGTTGTACTTCTCCAGTACGCCGCGCTTGGTCAGCTCCACGCCGCAGTTCAGAGCCGTCTGACCACCAAACGTTAGCAGGACGCCGTCTGGCCGCTCATTCTTAATCACCTGCAGAGGAGATCGTGAGACTGAGAACATAGAGGACGGTACCGGCACCGCCGCCCGCCAGACCTACCTGAGTCACGTAGTCCGCTGTGATGGGCAGGAAGTAGACCTTGTCGGCCAGCCCCTTGGAGGTCTGCACTGTGGCAATGTTGGGGTTAATGAGCACGGTCTGAATTTTCTCCTCCTTCAAAGCTTTAATGGCCTAAATGAAGAAAAGGATTGTGGGAAATGTCCCGAGCAGCAGGCCACCCTCCCCGCAGCCACGGAGTGGACCTACCTGAGAGCCCGAGTAGTCAAACTCTCCGGCCTGGCCGATGGACAGCCCCCCGGAGCCCAGGATGAGCACCTTCCGGGGGCGGCCGCTCTGCAGGTCACTCACGTTCGGGGAGTCCTTGTAGGTCAGGACGTGATCGAGACGTTCCTTCACTGAGGAGAGACCAGATGGATGTGGCACAGAGCGCAACCGGCACAGGTCACATGAGCTCTCCTCCAAGAACCGCCACCTACCTGTGCGCAGCTCCGTCTTCCCAGCTTTCATGTCACGTACGGTGTCCAGGAAGACATCGAAGAGACAGACGAGGTCCATGGGGCCGGCGCGGTGCTCCGGGTGGAACTGCACGCTGGAGGAGGAACGAATGTCAGGAAAGAGTGCAAATCTGAGGACGGCGTGACCTCTCCATGACAACCCCCCCCATGTGACCTCCACATAACAAGGGCCACCCCCCCTTGTGTGACCCCCCCCATGATAAGCCATACAACCCCACCATCGGGTGACCTCCCCCATGACAGGACCCCTCCTGGTCGCTTGACCTCCCCATGATAAGTCCCGCTCACCTGAAAAACGGCTTGGAGTTATGAATGATTCCCTCATTGGTGTGGTCATTGGCGTTGGTGAAGAGCGGAGACCACCCGTCTGGGAGAGTGTGGGGGTCCACAGCGTAGCCATGGTTCTGGGAAGTGATGAAGCAGCGCTGGGACGCCGCGTGGATACACGGCTGGTTGTGACCGCGATTTCCGTATCTAGAGAGACAGCAGAAGAATAAGAGGAAGAGGACCTCCCCAAGGACAGAGACAGAAGCACAGTGATGGCCGGGCTCGAGATCAGGGGCACCACAGCTGCCAGCCCAGTGATGGCCGGGCCCGAGATCAGGGGCGCCACAGCTGCCAGCGCAGTGATGGCCAGGCCCGAGATCAGGGGCGCCACAGCTGCCAGCGCAGTGATGGCCAGGCCCGAGATCAGGGGCGCCACAGCTGCCAGCGCAGTGATGGCCAGGCCCGAGATCAGGGGCGCCACAGCTGCCAGCGCAGTGATGGCCAGGCCCGAGATCAGGGGCGCCACAGCTGCCAGCGCAGTGATGGCCGGGCCCGAGATCAGGGGCGCCACACCTTCCAGCCCAGTGATGGCCGGGCCCAAGATCAGGGGCGCCACACCTTCCAGCCCAGTGATGGCCGGGACCGAGATCAGGGGCGCCGAAGCTGCCAGCGCAGTGATGGCCGGGCCCGAGATCACAATGAGAACTGGCACACAGGGCATGGCTTGACTTACTTCATCTTGTAGGTCTTGGCGCCGATCACCAGGGAGAGGATCTGGTGCCCCAGGCAAATTCCAAACAGGGGTTTTGGGTTCTCGCCCTCCATGTAGCGGTGGATGTGGAGCACGGACTGCTGGCAGTACACGGGGTCCCCGGGGCCATTACTGAGGAAGAGGCCGTCATACTCTAGAGGAGAATGAAGAACAGCACTGGGTGTGAAGGGCCGGCACGGGCACGGTGCCCTCAAGGCACATGTGGCTACTACTACAGAGGGTGAGAACAGCTCACAGGTGCCCCCTGCTGGCTCAATGCTGAACTGTGGGAGAAGCAGAGGCTCCACTATACTGCCATCCACATGAAGGCGATGCCCCGCTGCCTCGTCACCACCAGCGGAGGAGCGGTCCAGGCGGCACAATATCTGAGTGGAAGGTCACGATATAAAAACATTAGGATGTGCTCCTCCCCCTCACCCTGGCAGGAAGGCTGCAATTCAGGGCAGAGGTAATGCCAGGAAGAGGGAGAACCTGGCACCGATCCCGGCTCTAATACTGCGACCTTGGCACAGGAACCACCTGACATGGAGGGCACCGGATCAGCAGGGACCTGGCTGGTGTGTGCATATGTATACACGCCCAGCCTGACCCCAGCTGCAGTGTGTGAGCGACACATACTAGTGTGCATATGTATACACGCCCAGCCCGACCCAAGCAGCAGTGCGTCAGTGGTACATGCCAGTGTGTGCATATGTATACACGCCCAGCCTGATCCCAGCTGCAGTGTGTGAGTGACACATACTAGTGTGCATATGTATACACGCCCAGCCTGACCCCAGCTGCAGTGTGTGAGCGACACATACTAGTGTGCATATGTATACACGCCCAGCCCGACCCAAGCAGCAGTGCGTCAGTGGTACATGCCAGTGTGTGCATATGTATACACGCCCAGCCTGATCCCAGCTGCAGTGTGTGAGTGGTACATGCCAGTGTGTGCATATGTATACACGCCCAGCCTGATCCCAGCTGCAGTGTGTGAGTGGTACATGCCAGTGTGTGCATATGTATACACGCCCAGCCTGACCCAAGCAGCAGTGTGTGAGTGACACATATCAGTGTGCATATGTATACACGCCCAGCCTGACCCAAGCAGCAGTGTGTGAGTGACACATATCAGTGTGCATATGTATACACGCCCAGCCTGACCCCAGCTGCAGTGTGTGAGTGGTACATGCCAGTGTGTGCATATGTATACACGCCCAGCCTGACCCCAGCTGCAGTGTGTGAGTGACACATACTAGTGTGCATATGTATACACGCCCAGCCTGACCCAAGCAGCAGTGTGTGAGCGACACATACTAGTGTGCATATGTATACACGCCCAGCCTGACCCCAGCTGCAGTGTGTGAGTGGTACATGCCAGTGTGTGCATATGTATACACGCCCAGCCTGATCCCAGCTGCAGTGTGTGAGTGGTACATGCCAGTGTGTGCATATGTATACACGCCCAGCCTGACCCAAGCAGCAGTGTGTGAGAGACACATACTAGTGTGCATATGTATACACGCCCAGCCTGACCCCAGCTGCAGTGTGTGAGTGGTACATGCCAGTGTGTGCATATGTATACACGCCCAGCCTGATCCCTGCTGCAGTGTGTGAGAGACACATACTAGTGTTCATATGTATACACGCCCAGCCTGACCCAAGCAGCAGTGTGTGAGAGACACATACTAGTGTGCATATGTATACACGCCCAGCCTGACCCAAGCAGCAGTGTGTGAGAGACACATACTAGTGTGCATATGTATACACGCCCAGCCTGATCCCAGCTGCAGTGTGTGAGAGACACATACTAGTGTTCATATGTATACACGCCCAGCCTGACCCCAGCTGCAGTGTGTGAGAGACACATACTAGTGTGCATATGTATACACGCCCAGCCTGACCCAAGCAGCAGTGTCAGTGGTACATGCCAGTGTGTGCATATGTATACACGCCCAGCCTGACCCAAGCAGCAGTGTGTGAGTGGTACATGCCAGTGTGTGCATATGTATACACGCCCAGCCTGACCCCAGCTGCAGTGTGTGAGAGACACATACTAGTGTGCATATGTATACACGCCCAGCCTGACCCAAGCAGCAGTGTGTGAGAGACACATACTAGTGTGCATATGTATACACGCCCAGCCTGACCCAAGCAGCAGTGTGTGAGAGACACATACTAGTGTGCATATGTATACACGCCCAGCCTGACCCCAGCTGCAGTGTGTGAGCGACACATACTAGTGTGCATATGTATACACGCCCAGCCTGACCCCAAGCAGCAGTGTCAGTGGTACATTGCCAGTGTGTGCATATGTATACACGCCCAGCCTGACCCAAGCAGCAGTGTGTGAGTGTGTACATGCCAGTGTGTGCATATGTATACCCGCCCAGCCTGACCCCAGCTGCAGTGTGTGATGGACACTGCCTAGTGTGGCATATGTATACACGCCCAGCCTGACCCCAGCTGCAGTGTGTGAGAGACACATACTAGTGTGCATATGTATACACGCCCAGCCTGACCCACAGCTAGCAGTGTGTGAGAGGACACATACTAGTGTGCATATGTATACACGCCCAGCCTGACCCCAGCTGCAGTGTGTGAGCGACACATACTAGTGTGCATATGTATACACGCCCAGCCTGACCCCAGCTGCAGTGTGTGAGAGACACATACTAGTGTGCATATGGTATACACGCCCAGCCTGACCCAAGCAGCAGTGTATGAGCGACACATACTAGTGTGCATATGTATACACGCCCAGCCTGACCCCAGCTGCAGTGTGTGAGAGACACATACAGTGAGGACATATGTAATACAACGCACCAGCCTGATTCCCAGCTGCAGTGTGTGAGATGGTAACATGCCTAGTGTGTGCATATTGTATACACCGCCCAGCCTGATCCCAGCTGCAGTGTGTGAGTGGTACATGCCAGTGTGTGCATATGTATACACGCCCTAGCCTGATCCAAAGCAGCAGTGTGTGAGGCGTACACTAGCTAGTGTGTGCATATGTATACACGCCCAGCCTGACCAAGCAGCAGTGTGTGAGAGACACATACTAGTGTGCATATGTATACACGCCCAGCCTGACCCAAGCAGCAGTGTGTGAGAGACACATACTAGTGTGCATATGTATACACGCCCAGCCTGACCCCAGCAGCAGTGTGAGAGACACATACTAGTGTGCATATGTATACAAGCCCAGCCTGACCCCAGCAGCAGTGTGTGAGAGACCACATACTAGTGTGCATTGATATACACGCCCAGCCTGACCCAAGCAGCAGTGTGTGAGAGACACATACTAGTGTGCATATGTATACACGCCCAGCCTGACCCCAGCTGCAGTGTGTGAGTGGTACATGCCAGTGTGTGCATATGTATACACGCCTAGCCTGATCCAAGCAGCAGTGTGTGAGCGACACATACTAGTGTGCATATGTATACACGCCCAGCCTGACCCAAGCAGCAGTGTGTGAGAGACACATACTAGTGTGCATATGTATACACGCCCAGCCTGACCCAAGCAGCAGTGTGTGAGAGACACATACTAGTGTGCATATGTATACACGCCCAGCCTGACCCCAGCTGCAGTGTGTGAGAGACACATACTAGTGTGCATATGTATACACGCCCAGCCTGACCCAAGCAGCAGTGTCAGTGGTACATGCCAGTGTGTGCATATGTATACACGCCCAGCCTGACCCAAGCAGCAGTGTGTGAGTGGTACATGCCAGTGTGTGCATATGTATACACGCCCAGCCTGACCCCAGCTGCAGTGTGTGAGAGACACATACTAGTGTGCATATGTATACACGCCCAGCCTGACCCCAGCTGCAGTGTGTGAGAGACACATACTAGTGTGCATATGTATACACGCCCAGCCTGACCCAAGCAGCAGTGTGTGAGAGACACATACTAGTGTGCATATGTATACACGCCCAGCCTGACCCCAGCTGCAGTGTGTGAGCGACACATACTAGTGTGCATATGTATACACGCCCAGCCTGACCCAAGCAGCAGTGTGTGAGAGACACATACTAGTGTGCATATGTATACACGCCCAGCCTGACCCAAGCAGCAGTGTATGAGCGACACATACTAGTGTGCATATGTATACACGCCCAGCCTGACCCCAGCTGCAGTGTGTGAGAGACACATACTAGTGTGCATATGTATACACGCCCAGCCTGATCCCAGCTGCAGTGTGTGAGTGGTACATGCCAGTGTGTGCATATGTATACACGCCTAGCCTGATCCAAGCAGCAGTGTGTGAGCGACACATACTAGTGTGCATATGTATACACGCCCAGCCTGACCCCAGCAGCAGTGTGAGAGACACATACTAGTGTGCATATGTATACACGCCCAGCCTGACCCAAGCAGCAGTGTGTGAGAGACACATACTAGTGTGCATATGTATACACGCCCAGCCTGACCCCAGCTGCAGTGTGTGAGTGGTACATGCCAGTGTGTGCATATGTATACACGCCTAGCCTGATCCAAGCAGCAGTGTGTGAGCGACACATACTAGTGTGCATATGTATACACGCCCAGCCTGACCCCAGCAGCAGTGTGAGAGACACATACTAGTGTGCATATGTATACACGCCCAGCCTGACCCAAGCAGCAGTGTGTGAGAGACACATACTAGTGTGCATATGTATACACGCCCAGCCTGATCCCAGCTGCAGTGTGTGAGCGACACATACTAGTGTGCATATGTATACACGCCCAGCCTGACCCCAGCTGCAGTGTGTGAGAGACACATACTAGTGTGCATATGTATACACGCCCAGCCTGACCCCAGCTGCAGTGTGTGAGTGGTACATGCCAGTGTGTGCATATGTATACACGCCCAGCCTGACCCCAGCTGCAGTGTGTGAGTGGTACATGCCAGTGTGTGCATATGTATACACGCCCAGCCTGATCCCAGCTGCAGTGTGTGAGAGACACATACTAGTGTTCATATGTATACACGCCCAGCCTGACCCAAGCAGCAGTGTGTGAGAGACACATACTAGTGTGCATATGTATACACGCCCAGCCTGACCCCAGCTGCAGTGTGTGAGAGACACATACTAGTGTGCATATGTATACACGCCCAGCCTGACCCAAGCAGCAGTGTCAGTGGTACATGCCAGTGTGTGCATATGTATACACGCCCAGCCTGATCCCAGCTGCAGTGTGTGAGCGACACATACTAGTGTGCATATGTATACACGCCCAGCCTGACCCAAGCAGCAGTGTATGAGCGACACATACTAGTGTGCATATGTATACACGCCCAGCCTGACCCCAGCTGCAGTGTGTGAGAGACACATACTAGTGTGCATATGTATACACGCCTAGCCTGATCCAAGCAGCAGTGTGTGAGCGACACATACTAGTGTGCATATGTATACACGCCCAGCCTGATCCCAGCTGCAGTGTGTGAGCGACACATACTAGTGTGCATATGTATACACGCCCAGCCTGATCCCAGCTGCAGTGTATGAGTGGTACATGCCAGTGTGTGCATATGTATACACGCCCAGCCTGACCCCAGCTGCAGTGTGTGAGCGACACATACTAGTGTGCATATGTATACACGCCCAGCCTGACCCCAGCTGCAGTGTGTGAGAGACACATACTAGTGTGCATATGTATACACGCCCAGCCTGATCCCAGCTGCAGTGTGTGAGTGGTACATGCCAGTGTGTGCATATGTATACACGCCCAGCCTGTCCCAAGCAGCAGTGTGTGAGCGACACATACTAGTGTGCATATGTATACACGCCCAGCCTGACCCCAGCTGCAGTGTGTGAGAGACACATACTAGTGTGCATATGTATACACGCCCAGCCTGACCCCAGCAGCAGTGTGAGAGACACATACTAGTGTGCATATGTATACACGCCCAGCCTGACCCAAGCAGCAGTGTGTGAGAGACACATACTAGTGTGCATATGTATACACGCCCAGCCTGACACCAGCTGCAGTGTGTGAGTGGTACATGCCAGTGTGTGCATATGTATACACGCCCAGCCTGACCCAAGCAGCAGTGTGTGAGTGACACATATCAGTGTGCATATGTATACACGCCCAGCCTGACCCAAGCAGCAGTGTGTGAGCGACACATACTAGTGTGCATATGTATACACGCCCAGCCTGACCCCAGCTGCAGTGTGTGAGTGGTACATGCCAGTGTGTGCATATGTATACACGCCCAGCCTGACCCCAGCTGCAGTGTGTGAGTGACACATACTAGTGTGCATATGTATACACGCCCAGCCTGACCCAAGCAGCAGTGTGTGAGCGACACATACTAGTGTGCATATGTATACACGCCCAGCCTGACCCCAGCTGCAGTGTGTGAGTGGTACATGCCAGTGTGTGCATATGTATACACGCCCAGCCTGATCCCAGCTGCAGTGTGTGAGTGGTACATGCCAGTGTGTGCATATGTATACACGCCCAGCCTGACCCAAGCAGCAGTGTGTGAGCGACACATACTAGTGTGCATATGTATACACGCCCAGCCTGACCCCAGCTGCAGTGTGTGAGAGACACATACTAGTGTGCATATGTATACACGCCCAGCCTGACCCCAGCAGCAGTGTGAGAGACACATACTAGTGTGCATATGTATACACGCCCAGCCTGACCCCAGCTGCAGTGTGTGAGTGGTACATGCCAGTGTGTGCATATGTATACACGCCCAGCCTGACCACAGCTGCAGTGTGTGAGTGGTACATGCCAGTGTGTGCATATGTATACACGCCCAGCCTGATCCCAGCTGCAGTGTGTGAGCGACACATACTAGTGTGCATATGTATACACGCCCAGCCTGACCCAAGCAGCAGTGTGTGAGAGACACATACTAGTGTGCATATGTATACACGCCCAGCCTGACCCCAGCTGCAGTGTGTGAGTGGTACATGCCAGTGTGTGCATATGTATACACGCCCAGCCTGACCCCAGCTGCAGTGTGTGAGTGGTACATGCCAGTGTGTGCATATGTATACACGCCCAGCCTGATCCCAGCTGCAGTGTGTGAGAGACACATACTAGTGTTCATATGTATACACGCCCAGCCTGACCCAAGCAGCAGTGTGTGAGAGACACATACTAGTGTGCATATGTATACACGCCCAGCCTGACCCCAGCTGCAGTGTGTGAGAGACACATACTAGTGTGCATATGTATACACGCCCAGCCTGACCCAAGCAGCAGTGTCAGTGGTACATGCCAGTGTGCATATGTATACACGCCCAGCCTGACCCAAGCAGCAGTGTGTGAGAGACACATACTAGTGTGCATATGTATACACGCCCAGCCTGACCCCAGCTGCAGTGTGTGAGAGACACATACTAGTGTGCATATGTATACACGCCCAGCCTGACCCAAGCAGCAGTGTGTGAGAGACACATACTAGTGTGCATATGTATACACGCCCAGCCTGACCCAAGCAGCAGTGTGAGAGACACATACTAGTGTGCATATGTATACACGCCCAGCCTGACCCAAGCAGCAGTGTGTGAGAGACACATACTAGTGTGCATATGTATACACGCCCAGCCTGACCCAAGCAGCAGTGTGTGAGAGACACATACTAGTGTGCATATGTATACACGCCCAGCCTGACCCCAGCTGCAGTGTGTGAGAGACACATACTAGTGTGCATATGTATACACGCCCAGCCTGACCCCAGCTGCAGTGTGTGAGAGACACATACTAGTGTGCATATGTATACACGCCCAGCCTGACCCAAGCAGCAGTGTGTGAGAGACACATACTAGTGTGCATATGTATACACGCCCAGCCTGACCCCAGCTGCAGTGTGTGAGTGACACATACTAGTGTGCATATGTATACACGCCCAGCCTGACCCCAGCAGCAGTGTGTGAATGGTACATGCCAGTGTGTGCATATCTATACACGCCCAGCCTGACCCAAGCAGCAGTGTGTCAGTGGTACATGCCAGTGTGTGCATATGTATACACGCCCAGCCTGACCCCAGCTGCAGTGTGAGAGATACATACTAGTGTGCATATGTATACACGCCCAGCCTGACCCCAGCTGCAGTGTGTGAGTGGTACATGCCAGTGTGTGCATATGTATACACGCCCAGCCTGATCCCAGCTGCAGTGTGTGAGAGACACATACTAGTGTTCATATGTATACACGCCCAGCCTGACCCAAGCAGCAGTGTGTGAGAGACACATACTAGTGTGCATATGTATACACGCCCAGCCTGACCCAAGCAGCAGTGTCAGTGGTACATGCCAGTGTGTGCATATGTATACACGCCCAGCCTGACCCAAGCAGCAGTGTGTGAGTGGTACATGCCAGTGTGTGCATATGTATACACGCCCAGCCTGACCCCAGCTGCAGTGTGTGAGTGGTACATGCCAGTGTGTGCATATGTATACACGCCCAGCCTGACCCAAGCAGCAGTGTGTGAGAGACACATACTAGTGTGCATATGTATACACGCCCAGCCTGACCCAAGCAGCAGTGTATGAGCGACACATACTAGTGTGCATATGTATACACGCCCAGCCTGACCCCAGCTGCAGTGTGTGAGAGACACATACTAGTGTGCATATGTATACACGCCTAGCCTGATCCAAGCAGCAGTGTGTGAGCGACACATACTAGTGTGCATATGTATACACGCCCAGCCTGATCCCAGCTGCAGTGTATGAGTGGTACATGCCAGTGTGTGCATATGTATACACGCCCAGCCTGACCCCAGCTGCAGTGTGTGAGCGACACATACTAGTGTGCATATGTATACACGCCCAGCCTGACCCCAGCTGCAGTGTGTGAGAGACACATACTAGTGTGCATATGTATACACGCCCAGCCTGATCCCAGCTGCAGTGTGTGAGTGGTACATGCCAGTGTGTGCATATGTATACACGCCCAGCCTGACCCAAGCAGCAGTGTGTGAGAGACACATACTAGTGTGCATATGTATACACGCCCAGCCTGACCCCAGCTGCAGTGTGTGAGAGACACATACTAGTGTGCATATGTATACACGCCCAGCCTGACCCCAGCAGCAGTGTGAGAGACACATACTAGTGTGCATATGTATACACGCCCAGCCTGACCCAAGCAGCAGTGTGTGAGAGACACATACTAGTGTGCATATGTATACACGCCCAGCCTGACCCCAGCTGCAGTGTGTGAGTGGTACATGCCAGTGTGTGCATATGTATACACGCCCAGCCTGACCCAAGCAGCAGTGTGTGAGTGACACATATCAGTGTGCATATGTATACACGCCCAGCCTGACCCAAGCAGCAGTGTGTGGGCGACACATACTAGTGTGCATATGTATACACGCCCAGCCTGACCCCAGCTGCAGTGTGTGAGTGGTACATGCCAGTGTGTGCATATGTATACACGCCCAGCCTGACCCCAGCTGCAGTGTGTGAGTGACACATACTAGTGTGCATATGTATACACGCCCAGCCTGACCCAAGCAGCAGTGTGTGAGCGACACATACTAGTGTGCATATGTATACACGCCCAGCCTGACCACAGCTGCAGTGTGTGAGTGGTACATGCCAGTGTGTGCATATGTATACACGCCCAGCCTGATCCCAGCTGCAGTGTGTGAGTGGTACATGCCAGTGTGTGCATATGTATACACGCCCAGCCTGACCCAAGCAGCAGTGTGTGAGCGACACATACTAGTGTGCATATGTATACACGCCCAGCCTGACCCCAGCTGCAGTGTGTGAGAGACACATACTAGTGTGCATATGTATACACGCCCAGCCTGACCCCAGCAGCAGTGTGAGAGACACATACTAGTGTGCATATGTATACACGCCCAGCCTGACCCAAGCAGCAGTGTGTGAGAGACACATACTAGTGTGCATATGTATACACACCCAGCCTGACCCCAGCTGCAGTGTGTGAGTGGTACATGCCAGTGTGTGCATATGTATACACGCCCAGCCTGACCACAGCTGCAGTGTGTGAGTGGTACATGCCAGTGTGTGCATATGTATACACGCCCAGCCTGATCCCAGCTGCAGTGTGTGAGCGACACATACTAGTGTGCATATGTATACACGCCCAGCCTGAGCCAAGCAGCAGTGTGTGAGAGACACATACTAGTGTGCATATGTATACACGCCCAGCCTGACCCCAGCTGCAGTGTGTGAGTGGTACATGCCAGTGTGTGCATATGTATACACGCCCAGCCTGACCCCAGCTGCAGTGTGTGAGTGGTACATGCCAGTGTGTGCATATGTATACACGCCCAGCCTGATCCCAGCTGCAGTGTGTGAGAGACACATACTAGTGTTCATATGTATACACGCCCAGCCTGACCCAAGCAGCAGTGTGTGAGAGACACATACTAGTGTGCATATGTATACACGCCCAGCCTGACCCCAGCTGCAGTGTGTGAGAGACACATACTAGTGTGCATATGTATACACGCCCAGCCTGACCCAAGCAGCAGTGTCAGTGGTACATGCCAGTGTGCATATGTATACACGCCCAGCCTGACCCAAGCAGCAGTGTGTGAGAGACACATACTAGTGTGCATATGTATACACGCCCAGCCTGACCCCAGCTGCAGTGTGTGAGAGACACATACTAGTGTGCATATGTATACACGCCCAGCCTGACCCCAGCTGCAGTGTGTGAGAGACACATACTAGTGTGCATATGTATACACGCCCAGCCTGACCCAAGCAGCAGTGTGTGAGAGACACATACTAGTGTGCATATGTATACACGCCCAGCCTGACCCAAGCAGCAGTGTGAGAGACACATACTAGTGTGCATATGTATACACGCCCAGCCTGACCCAAGCAGCAGTGTGTGAGAGACACATACTAGTGTGCATATGTATACACGCCCAGCCTGACCCAAGCAGCAGTGTGTGAGAGACACATACTAGTGTGCATATGTATACACGCCCAGCCTGACCCCAGCTGCAGTGTGTGAGAGACACATACTAGTGTGCATATGTATACACGCCCAGCCTGACCCCAGCTGCAGTGTGTGAGAGACACATACTAGTGTGCATATGTATACACGCCCAGCCTGACCCAAGCAGCAGTGTGTGAGAGACACATACTAGTGTGCATATGTATACACGCCCAGCCTGACCCCAGCTGCAGTGTGTGAGTGACACATACTAGTGTGCATATGTATACACGCCCAGCCTGACCCCAGCAGCAGTGTGTGAATGGTACATGCCAGTGTGTGCATATCTATACACGCCCAGCCTGACCCAAGCAGCAGTGTGTCAGTGGTACATGCCAGTGTGTGCATATGTATACACGCCCAGCCTGACCCCAGCTGCAGTGTGAGAGATACATACTAGTGTGCATATGTATACACGCCCAGCCTGATCCCAGCTGCAGTGTGTGAGCGACACATACTAGTGTGCATATGTATACACGCCCAGCCTGACCCAAGCTGCAGTGTGTGAGTGGTACATGCCAGTGTGTGCATATGTATACACGCCCAGCCTGACCCCAGCTGCAGTGTGCGAGTGGTACATGCCAGTGTGTGCATATGTATACACGCCCAGCCTGACCCAAGCAGCAGTGTGTCAGTGGTACATGCCAGTGTGCATATGTATACACGCCCAGCCTGACCCAAGCAGCAGTGTGTGAGAGACACATACTAGTGTGCATATGTATACACGCCCAGCCTGATCCCAGCTGCAGTGTGTGAGCGGTACATGCCAGTGTGTGCATATGTATACACGCCCAGCCTGATCCCAGCTGCAGTGTGTGAGCGGTACATGCCAGTGTGTGCATATGTATACACGCCCAGCCTGATCCCAGCTGCAGTGTGTGAGAGACACATACTAGTGTGCATATGTATACACGCCCAGCCTGATCCCAGCTGCAGTGTGCGAGTGGTACATGCCAGTGTGTGCATATGTATACACGCCCAGCCTGATCCCAGCTGCAGTGTGTCAGTGGTACATGCCAGTGTGTGCATATGTATACACGCCCAGCCTGACCCAAGCAGCAGTGTGTGAGCGACACATACTAGTGTGCATATGTATACACTCCCAGCCTGACCCAAGCTGCAGTGTGTGAGTGGTACATGCCAGTGTGTGCATATGTATACACGCCCGGCTGGATCCCAGCCACAGACAGTACGTGTACACATGCCTGCGTGATCCGGTCCGTGTATATGTATGCGTATATGTATACACACCCAGCATGATCCCAGCTGCTGTCTATCACACTGCTATGTGTGTGCATATGTTTACACGCCCGGTGTATGCACTTCTGGCACGCACGTAAACCGGTTGTTACCTGCGCTGTCGATTGGCGAGTCCCAGGGCAGCACGGTCACCTCCGCCCCCCTCTGGCACAGGCAGCGGATCTGGTTGTACTTCAGGCCACAGTCCAGAGCCGCGATCTTCACGTCACCTCCGGGGTTGAACACGCGAGGCTCCTGCAGTGACACGGCAGTGAGGACACGCGATCATGCAGCCACAGGAGGCGCAGCACTGACCTCATCACTCACCTTCAGGGACACCTCCTGCACCAGGTTCCTCTTCCCGGGGTCGTCATATGGCACCTGCTTCTCATCCGTGCCCTGCGGTACTAGTTTGCCCAGCATGGTGCCCTTCTCCCGGATCTTCTTGGTGAGGGCCCGGGTGTCCACGCCTGTAGAGAGAGGGTCGTTACATTGGAGAGGGGCACAACGTCCCAGCCTTGTGTCATTCGTCTTCTGGACCCTTGTACCTTGCAGTCCCGGGATCCCCTGCTCTTGAAGCCATTGGTTAAGTGATTTGGCGCAGCTCCAGTGACTCGGGTTCTCCGAACATTCCCCCACGATCAAGCCGGCGGCGTGGATCCGGCCGGACTCGAACCACTGTGGGCGGAGGAAAGTTATTACATATCACATGTGACACGGAACCTACACGAGAAGGAGGCAAAAGGGCGGCAGCAGCTCCTGTGCTGGGCGACAACAACCGAGCGGTCAGACAACACGACCAGAGGCCGGAGCCTCCGCAGTGCACCGAGCTGCAGACACTTCACCCCCTCGATCACATGATCAGCACAAGGACGGCGGCGAGCAAGCGGAACTCCACGTCTCAAGGCCAAAAAGAAGAATTCCAGATAACACCAGGGAAACTGCACCAAACCGACAGGGGGAGGAGCCAAGGTCCCACCGACAGGACCTCCGACAGGGGGTGGAGCCAAGGTCCCACCGACAGGACCTCCGACAGGGGGTGGAGCCAAGGTCCCACCGACAGGGGGTGGAGCCAAGGTCCCACCGACAGGACCTCCGACAGGGGGTGGAGCCAAGGTCCCACCGACAGGACCTCCGACAGGGGGTGGAGCCAAGGTCCCACCGACAGGACCTCCGACAGCGGGTGGAGCCAAGGTCCCACCGACAGGACCTCCGACAGGGGGTGGAGCCGAGGAATAACCGACACGACCCCGATAGAGAGGAGATGAGACCCGTACATCCCTCTGGATAATGCCAAGCAGTAGGGGGTCACACCACCAACGCCCCACAGCACCATGGCCGCGGTGGGCTCAGGACTTCCCGGCTCAGGCGGCCACATCACTCCCACATCTTACCTTACTAAGTCCAAACTCATCCAGCTCATCCTGCGGGACGCCGTAGTTACCAACCAGCGGGTAGGTGAGGACGAGGATCTGAGACTTGTAGGAGGGGTCAGTCAGGGCCTCAGGGTATCCCACCATGCCAGTCTGGAACACTGCGAAGAGAGGGGCAGACGTCAGGTCACACACATCTCCTCAACCCCCAGCAAGGATGTCCCATGACCCGAGGGTGGGAACGGCTACTTCAGGTCCCCTCTCCTCCTCCATCGTGTCCCCCCCCTCTCCTCCTCCATCGTGTCCCCCCCCTCTCCTCCTCCATCGTGTCCCCCCCCCCCTCTCCTCCTCCATCGTGTCCCCCCCCCTCTCCTCCTCCATCGTGTCCCCCCCCTCTCCTCCTCCATCGTGTCCCCCCCCCTCTCCTCCTCCATCGTGTCCCCCCCCCTCTCCTCCTCCATCGTGTCCCCCCCCCCTCTCCTCCTCCATCGTGTCCCCCCCCCCCTCTCCTCCTCCATCGTGTCCCCCCCCCCTCTCCTCCTCCATCGTGTCCCCCCCCTCTCCTCCTCCATCGTGTCCCCCCCCCCTCCTCCATCGTGTCCCCCCCCCCCCTCTCCTCCTCCATCGTGTCCCCCCCCCTCTCCTCCTCCATCGTGTCCCCCCCCCCTCTCCTCCTCCATCGTGTCCCCCCCCCTCTCCTCCTCCATCGTGTCCCCCCCCCCCTCTCCTCCTCCATCGTGTCCCCCCCCCTCTCCTCCTCCATCGTGTCCCCCCCCCTCCTCCTCCATCGTGTCCCCCCCCCCTCTCCTCCTCCATCGTGTCCCCCCCCCTCTCCTCCTCCATCGTGTCCCCCCCCCTCTCCTCCTCCATCGTGTCCCCCCCCCTCTCCTCCTCCATCGTGTCCCCCCCCCTCTCCTCCTCCATCGTGTCCCCCCCCCCTCTCCTCCTCCATCGTGTCCCCCCCCCCTCTCCTCCTCCATCGTGTCCCCCCCCCTCTCCTCCTCCATCGTGTCCCCCCCCCTCTCCTCCTCCATCGTGTCCCCCCCCTCTCCTCACACACACACATCATGTCCCCCCCCTCTTCTCCTCACACACACACATCATGTCCCCCCCCCTCTTCTCCTCACACACACACTCATGTCCCCCCCCTCTTCTCCTCACACACACACATCATGTCCCCCCCCTCTTCTCCTCACACACACACATCATGTCCCCCCCTCTTCTCCTCACACACAATCATGTCCCCCCCCTCTTCTCCTCACACACACATCATGTCCCCCCCTCTTCTCCTCACACACACATCATGTCCCCCCCTTCTCCTCACACACACATCATGTCCCCCCCCCTCTTCTCATCACACACACATCATGTCCCCCCCCCTCTTCTCCTCACACACACATCATGTCCCCCCCCTCTTCTCCTCACACACACATCATGTCCCCCCCCTCTTCTCCTCACACACACATCATGTCCCCCCCCTCTTCTCCTCACACACACATCATGTCCCCCCCTCTTCTCCTCACACACACATCATGTCCCCCCCCCTTCTCCTCACACACACATCATGTCCCCCCCCCCCTCTTCTCCTCACACACACATCATGTCCCCCCCCTCTTCTCCTCACACACATCATGTCCCCCCCTCTTCTCCTCACCACACATCATGTCCCCCCCTCTTCCTCACACACACATCATGTCCCCCCCCCTCTTCTCCTCACCACCACATCATGTCCCCCCCCTCTTCTCCTCACACACACATCATGTCCCCCCCCTCTTCTCCTCACACACACATCATGTCCCCCCCCTCTTCTCCTCACCACAACATCATGTCCCCCCCTCTTCTCCTCACACACCATCATGTCCCCCCCCTCTTCTCCTCACACAACCCATCATGTCCCCCCCCTCTTCTCCCCACACACATCATGTCCCCTCCCCTTCTCCTCACACACACATCATGTCCCCCCCTCTTCCTCCTCACAACACATCATGTCCCCCCCTCTTCTCCTCACACACATCATGTCCCCCCCTCTTCTCCTCAACACACATCATGTCCCCCCCCTCTCCTCCTCACACACACATCATGTCCCCCCCCTCTCCTCCTCACACACACATCATGTCCCCCCCCCCTCTCCTCCTCACACACATCATGCCCCCCTCTCCTCCTCACACACATCATGTCCCCCCTCTTCTCCTCCTCCTCACACACATCATGTCCCCCCCTCTCTCCTCCTCACACACATCATGTCCCCCCTCTCCTCCTCACACACATCATGTCCCCCCTCTCCTCCTCCTCCTCACACACATCATGTCCCCCCTCTCCTCCTCCTCCTCACACACATCATGTCCCCCCCTCTCCTCCTCCTCACACACATCATGTCCCCCCTCTCCTCCTCCTCACACACATCATGCCCCCCCTCTTCTCCTCCTCACACACATCATGTCCCCCCCCTCTCTCCTCCTCCTCACACACATCATGTCCCCCCCTCTCTCCTCCTCACACACATCATGTCCCCCCCTCTCTCCTCCTCACACACATCATGCCCCCCCTCTTCTCCTCCTCACACACATCATGTCCCCCCCTCTCTCCTCCTCCTCACACACATCATGTCCCCCCCTCTCTCCTCCTCACACACATCATGTCCCCCCCTCTTCTCCTCCTCACACACATCATGCCCCCCCTCTTCTCCTCCTCACACACATCATGTCCCCCCCCTCTCTCCTCCTCCTCACACACATCATGTCCCCCCCTCTCTCCTCCTCACACACATCATGTCCCCCCCTCTTCTCCTCCTCACACACATCATGTCCCCCCCTCTCCTCCTCCTCACACACATCATGTCCCCCCCTCTTCTCCTCCTCACACACATCATGTCCCCCCCTCTTCTCCTCCTCACACACATCATGCCCCCCTCTCCTCCTCACACACATCATGCCCCCCTGACACTCACCCACTTCCCCGGACACCGGGACCTCGGCCCCGAACATGCGCCCGGTGAAGCGGGTTCCATCCTCCAGGAGCAGCTCTGCCTGCACCGCCATGTGAAAGACGACTCAGCCAGGCAGGCCTGATACCGGGACACGTGTTCTCAGAGGGGGAGGGGCCAGCGGGGGGGCTGCCCATCTACAAAGGGGGAGGAGCTCTAAACGCTATGGAAATACGCAGGGTACCAGTGAGGACTGCGAGATGTGGGCGGAGTCAGGTCGGGGGCGGAGAGAAACAGTTTATTAATCCCTGGAGGGGAGGGCTCAAAGCGCAGAGATAAGAAGGGAAAGCCAATGGGCGGCAATAAGAAGTAAGAAGACCACGCCCAGGGTCATTACATAGACACGCCCAGAAATAGATTTGGCTGGCTGATCGCTGAGGAAGATGCTTTTCTGGTTCGCAGGTATGCGGCCGCCTGCGGAATATTCTGTGTGACGTCCCTGTCCTCCCCCCAGGCAGTGTAATGGACTCTTCCACCATCTTCTCGCTGGACTGCTGATCGGCTCAAACGGAGGGGACGAATGCAAAGTGCAGCGGCCGAGCAGGGCAGCCAATCAGAGCGCGGCTTACATGTGTGAAGAGCAGGTTACAAGATGATAGCTGCGCTGTGATTGGCTGAGACGCCCGCCACAGACTCCCCGCTCTCTCGGCCAGAATCCTGGTGCATAGAGCTGTATGGAGGTCCTTGGCCCCAATATTTACCCTGTATGTGAGGGGTAATGGAGGGGACCCCCACATAGGGGCAGGAGATGGCGGAATGTGCCCCCGGTGGGAGGGGATTACAGGGGTCTCTGTCCTGAGGGGACCCTGCTCCGGGGATAACGCCCCTTGTGTAATAGGGGCCAGAACACAGATTACACTCTATGGGGATGATGGGGTTAATAAAGACAGCACTGGTGGTCCCGGTGATGATGGGGTTAATAGAGACAGCACTGGTGGCCCATGGTGATGATGGGGTTAATAGAGACAGCACTGGTGGCCCATGGTGATGATGGGGTTAATAGAGACAGCACTGGTGGTCCTTGGTGATGATGGGGTTAATAGAGACAGCACTGGTGGCCCATGGTGATGATGGGGTTAATAGAGACAGCACTGGTGGTCCATGGTGATGATGGGGTTAATAGAGACAGCACTGGTGGCCCATGGTGATGATGGGGTTAATAGAGACAGCACTGGTGGCCCATGGTGATGATGGGGTTAATAGAGACAGCACTGGTGGTCCATGGTGATGATGGGGTTAATAGAGACAGCACTGGTGGCCCATGGTGATGATGGGGTTAATAGAGACAGCACTGGTGGCCCATGGTGATGATGGGGTTAATAGAGACAGCACTGGTGGCCCATGGTGATGATGGGGTTAATAGAGACAGCACTGGTGGCCCATGGTGATGATGGGGTTAATAGAGACAGCACTGGTGGTCCATGGTGATGATGGGGTTAATAGAGACAGCACTGGTGGTCCATGGTAATGATGGGGTTAATAGAGAGCACTGGTGGTCCATGGTGATGATGGGGTTAATAGAGACAGCACTGGTGGTCCATGTGGTGATGATGGGGTTAATAGAGACAGCACTGGTGTAATAGTGCCCTGATGGAGACTGTTCTGGAGGCCTATAGTGATGAGAAGGTAATGGAGACAGTTCTGGAGGCCTATAGTGATGAGAAGGTAATGGAGACAGTTCTGGAGGCCTATAGTGATGAGAAGGTAATGGAGACAGTTCTGGAGGCCTATAGTGATGAGAAGGTAATGGAGACAGTTCTAAAGGCCTATATTGATGAGAAGGTAATGGAGACAGTTCTGGAGGCCTATAGTGATGAGAAGGTAATGGAGACAGTTCTGGAGGCCTATAGTGATGAGAAGGTAGTGGAGACAGTTCTAAAGGCCTATATTGATGAGAAGGTAATGGAGACAGTTCCGGAGGCCTATATTGATGAGAAGGTAATGGAGACAGTTCTGGAGGCCTATATTGATGAGAAGGTAATGGAGACAGTTCTGGAGGCCTATATTGATGAGAAGGTAATGGAGACAGTTCTGGAGGCCTATATTGATGAGAAGGAAAATAGAGACCGTTCTGGAAGCCTATAGTGATGAAGAAAGTAATGGAGACAGTTCTAAAGGCCTATAATGATGAGAAAGTAATGGAGACAGTTCTAAAGGCCTATAATGATGAGAAGGTAATGGAGACATAGAAACCTAGAAAATGATGTCAGAAGGAGAGTGCACAAACTATCTAGGCTGTCTGGTATTATTCCTTCTCTCTATAGATGTACAATGCATTCAAAAAGTCTTCACATCCTTTCAATTTTTTTCCCATTTTGTTATGTTGCTCTTTGTGCTAAAAAAATCTGTTTTTTCCCCATGGTTCTGCCTCCCATGCCTCATAATGACAAAGTGAAACCAGAAGGTTAGAAGTCTTCAGCCCCTTTACTCGGGACATAAGTCTTCGGCCCCTTTACTCGGGACATAAGTCTTCAGACCCTTTGGCAGTGATTCCACCCTCCTGTCTTATTGGGGATGATATCACAAGGTTTGTACACCTCGATTTGGGGATTTTCAGCCGTTCTTCTCCGCAGATCTTCTAAAGCTCTGTCAGGTTGGACGGGGGCCGTCGGTGGACAGCCATTTTCAAGTCTCTCCAGAGATGGGTGCAGGGCTCTTGCTAGGCCACTCAAGGACATTCATAGAGTTGTCCCTCAGCCGCTCCTGTTTTGTCCTTGCCGTGTGCTTTGGGTCATTGTCTTGTTGGAAGGAGAACCTTCGGCCCAGTCTGAGTTCCAGAGCTCTGAATCAGGTTTTCATTAAGAATATCTTTGTACTTTGCTCCATTCAGCTTTCCCTCCACCCTGACCAGTCGCCCTGTCCCCCCAGCATGCTACTGCCTCCACCATGCTTCACTGTAGGGATGTTATCAGACAGGTGATTGGTAGGGCCTGGTTCCAAACAGACATGATTCTGCCACCATCATGCTTCACTGTAGGGATGGTATTGGGCAGGTCATGAGCGGTGCCTGGTTTCCTCCAGACATGACTTAGAATTGAGGCCATAAAGTTCAATCTTGGTTTAATCAGAGCAGAGAATCTTGTTTCTCACAGTCTGAGATCCTTTCGATGCTTTTCTGTAAACTCCAGGCAGATTTCTTGTGTCTTTTACTGAGGAGAGGCTTCTTTCTGGCCGCTGTGCCATAAAGCCCAGATTGGTGGAGGCTGCAGTGATGATTGACCTTCTAGAACTTTCGCTCATCTGCACACAAGATCTTTGGCGAGAGTGACCATTGGGTTCTTGGTCACCTCTGTTACCAAGGCCCTTCTCCCCCATTTGTCTTCCACACAATCCTGTCTCTGAGCTCTACAAGCAGCTCTTTTGTCCTCATGGCTTGGTTTTTGCTCTGATGCATTGTCAGCTGGGAGATCTTATATAGACAGGGCTGTGTCTCTCCATATCATGTCCAATCAACTGAATTTACCACATCTCAGAGATGATCCAGGGCTCCCAGAGCTAAATTGTTTAATACATTTTCAAAAGTTTCTAAAATTCTGTTTTCACTATCTCATTAGGGTACGTCTACATGCCAATTTTGGCAATGATGGCTGTCGCATGATCAAAGATTGCAAAGTAGTCGGGCAGCCATAGGAAGGAGTGGGTTGCAGTGTGACCCTCATGTTTGCTGCAACCACAACACCCGAATCACAAAAAGCCAGCAGTGTTGGATTTTTTTAGATTAGTTTGTTGTTGAGTCACGATGTGTGTCCCTATTCATTCATGTGGTAGTCCCGTTACATTGTGACCAATATCACCGTGCAGACGTACCCTTATGGAATATTGAGAGCAGATTAATGGAGGAAAAGCATTTTTTTGAATGGAAGGGTCTGAAGACTTTCTGAACGATTACGGCATGTTTATCTCAGGTGGGTTTGCCGTTACTTACTGATGCTTTTCCAACCACATTTGCTAGAATTTTTTTTCCAGATATCTACTACTCACCTGTTCGCTCCTCGGGCCAGCTAAGTCTCATCTTCTGTATGTTCAGTGGTCATAGCAACCCGACACAGTGATGACATCATCGGACAGAGTCACGAAAACCTGTCTATTCAGGCTGTATCCGGTGTCCCAGTTTTTCTGCCGCTTCTCAGTTACAGTTTGTATCTTCAGCTCTGCTACACCCCCTGTTCACTGATCATCTTTCAGCTCTGCAACATCTTCATTCTGCTCATCATCAGCACTGCTACATATTCAGTTTTGATGCATCATCAGCTCTGCAAAAGCTTTCCTTTGGCTACATCATCAGCTTTGCCACATCTTGATTACTCTGCTACAACACTGCTACAAATCAGCTAAACTTTCTCTCCTATCTGCTGCATCTTTCCTCCTGCCCTGGTGCACCAGTGCTACCTATCCATGCTGCACAAGAACCTCTCCTGCACAAGCAGCTTAGCAGGTCCACCTCACCAGGTGAGAACATAATAGAATTATCAAGTCATGGCTTGTAATGGTGCCACAGCATATATATACTGTTTTTTACTTTACCTCGACAAGTTGGCAGAATTGGTGTCTCAACTTGCCTCAAGTCAACGAGAGGTGGTCTAGGCTGTGCGTGATCACTTGGCAAGGAATATGCCATAGACCTGCTATAACCATAATACATTTAATAATCAGCAGTCATTGCTGCTCCAAGAATCTGACACTGAGAAATCCTCTCCCCTGTCTGCCAACACCTGCCTGGTTTGACAGAAGACCTAAGACTTGCCAAACGTTATCAATCATTTCACGGTACACTTTGAACTGTGTCCTCGGAAGTTCTACTCTGATTGAGCAAGAGTGAAGTACCTATTTTCTCTCCTCGCTGGAGAAGTATTGGCCTGGACAGCACTATTGTGGGAGCAAAGGCTAACTTATGATGTATTCGTTGTTCCACAACCTAGTTGAAGACCCTGGTTACGTTTATTCTGCTGCTGATGTCCTCGTTTACTAAGTGTTTTACTAGGCTTTTTTTTGGAAAATCCCAGTCTTCTCACCTGTGCATGAAAGATTGTTTCCTCAGAACTTGTCCGTTGCACCGCCAATGCTGCCTTCGCCAGTGCACTCAGATTGGCTACTTGTTCTTCCGCTCAGGTCATGACTGGATGTGTTCCCGAGTCTTCCTGTTCAGCTACAAATTCAGTATATGTGTAATGAACAGTGCAGCCCTGCACTCCATCAGCCCCACTGTCCTTATCTACTTGCACGATCCATTCTAAGTGACAGCCTGCAACTAGAAGATACAATCCCTTCTTAGATAAGTGCAGAGACCTAGGCCAAAATTGGGTAAAAAGTAGTCATGCAGAAAGAGACAAAACCAGGACCAGATCAGAATCCAAAATTGGATACCAATACACTACAAAGTGAAACCAGGACATAACGTCAGAGACAAAGTCAGCAGTCATTGGTACCAGGCCTGATTGTACAGCGTCCTAGCTTCCTGATAGGTGGACTGTTGGCGGGGTTGGTTGACCTACCAACAGAGCAACACCGGCGGCACAGCCATAGTTCAGCCAGACTTGCTGTGGGAGTGCAGACAGGTAAGTACAATATGCAATTGAATAAAAAGACTCGGGAACACATGCTTGACAAAGGCTCCTCAGCCGAAGCGTCTGGAATAAATTCCAACAAAAGGATGTGCTGTCTCCATATTTCTTCTTGTATACATTGACTGTCAGGAACACATCCAATCATAACTTGAGCAGAAGAGTCCGCAGCCAGTCTGAGTGCAGCAGAGAGGGCAGCATCAGCGGAGCAATGGACAGGTAAGTAATGAGGTAATAATCTTTTATGCAGAGGTGAACAGACTCTAGGATTTTCTAAAAGCCTTGAGAAACCCTTTGAAGACAAGGGTCCAACTCCATGGGACAATATGCCATTGAGTTCTTAACCCTTGCATCAGAACTTGCCTGGAACAATGAAGCCCTGCTGGCAGCTTCCTAGGCTGGACAGTCAAGCGGTATTAAATATTAACTAGTGGGGGGCGTGGCCAGCAGCCGACATGGACGGTCGCATCTAAGGAGAGCTCTGCGGCTGGAGCTACAACCCGGGACAAATCCTGGCTAAAACCATAGCCATTTGCAAACACAGAGACCTCTGACAGAGCCCTGAGGATTGCAACAATGGAGCTGCGCAGACATACTGGAGGAAGAGTGCAGGGGAGCAAGAGCGGGAGCCAGCAGTGCCGTGATGGGAGCCAGAGGAGCGCGCCACGTGGGAAACCTGAGGACCAGCGGTGTGCCCGGAGACAGCAGCCTCGGTGAGCAGCAGGGAAGACAGGAGCGGGAGGCGGCTGGAGCAGTGTTAAAACACAGCATAAGCAACTCGGTGTTACCCGACCGCAATATCAGGCCCTCGCAGGGATTATTCCCGCCAATCCGCCATCTTAAAGCGCCCTCATAGTCTATTAAGGTGGGAGCCGCACAGACGCATATAACGGCAGGTTCCCGTGCTGCAACAGAGCAAGGTGGCTGTGGCAAAACCAACCTCGCCACTGGGTTTTGGAGGGGCCTGGTTGCCAGCCTCTTGCCCCAGGATTATGGCCCATACTAACTTTGAAGGAGAAGACAGACCGGCCGCACAGCTTAAATCTGTGGAACTGTTTTGGGCAGGAAAGCCATGTTTGCGGCCGGCCAAATGTGACTTCCATGGAATTCGGGAACCCCTGCTCGGATCTGGGTGATTTTTGGGTATGTTGTTCACCCAGATCAGAGCTATCCATGGATGTATATATTATGGGGATATGTGGGGTATTGAGGTGTTTTCTGTGTGTTGGGAAAAATGTGTGTTTTCTGTCTGTGAGTGATTAAGTTAGCCCATTACGTTTGGTAATTGTATTTTGTTGATTGCGTCTCAGACAATGCCAGTGTGTTAGTTAATATTGCATCTCAGACAATGCCAGTGTGTTAGTTAATATTGCGTCTCAGACAATGCCAGTGTGTTAGTTAATATTGCATCTCAGACAATGCCAGTGTGTTAGTTAATATTGCGTCTCAGACAATGCCAGTGTGTTAGTTAATATTGTGTCTCAGACAATGCCAGTGTGTTAGTTAATATTGCGTCTCAGACAATGCCAGTGTGTTAGTTAATATTGTGTCTCAGACAATGCCAGTGTGTTAGTTAATTGCGTCAAAGACAATGCTCATTGTATTTTGTTGATTGCGTTACAGACAGAGGGAAGGGGGTTTTGTGTACAATTGCTGGGAAGGTTTCAATACTGTAAATGCATGTGATTGGCTAAATTATAAACTGTCACAGTCTTCTACAAGGGCCCCAGAGGGAGTGTCCCTTGCTAGGAGACCTGCATAAAAGGCTGAAAAATAACCCATTAAAGAGTTCCTGTTTTACATTCAACATAGAGACTCGTCTTGTGTGTGGGGATTGCTATACGCTGAAGATTTGCTATACTCCCCTGGCTATAACTACTAGCTCTTTTAAGAGCTGTTCCTGGCTCCTGTGGTGGTTTTGGTGTAGAGCGGAGTGCTTGGAGTTCTCGGGAAGCATTGGGAGCATCCATCAACGGAGGTACCCGGTCGGGGTGCTAGGAGATCCGTTACAGTGGCCATCCTAGCCTCATGGAATTGACACAGTCTGCTACTTCAACACTGCTGCACCAAATATTTTACACCAATCGTTAACCTGCGAATAGTGAAGCAGGATATTCCCAAAGGCACACAATTCTTCAAAAGTCCGGCAGAAGAGAGCTTCAAAAGAAGCCCTGATCTTGTAGTATTAATAAGCTGCAGATAAAAAATAATAATAATCTGGTGCATCAATGGGGCCGCAAAAAACGCAGAGCGCAGCGGAAAAACTGTGTGAATTTGCCAGACAACCAGATGATAGTTCACGGTCACCATTACCGCAACAGAATGTCCATACCAGGGAGAGTACAGCATCAGAATCTCTGGCGCCTGCAACACCCAGTGGGGCGGATCAGGAAGAACCCATGCTGAAACAAGTTACCGCACAAGTTCTGGACGCCATAACTGCTTGTAAGTCATCCCTCACGGGGAAACTAGATGAGGTCAAAGTTGATCTGGGGTTAATGCGTCAAGAGCTGCATAACTCAAAAAAGAGGGTTCAGCACTCTGAAGAACGTATATCCCGCATAGAAGATGCTACCGCCACCATGCCACGATCCATATCAGAGCTAAACAACAGGCTCCGTAGAAACAATATTAGAATCATTGGCCTGCTTGAAAGAGCTGAAGGTTATACACCAGAAAAATGCATAAAATAACTTTTCCCAGATGCAGAGTTCTTTTCAGCATATGCCGTGGAAAGGGCTCACAGAGTACTGGGAAGACCCCCACCACCAGGGGCTTCACCTTGTCCCATGCTTGCCAGGTTACTCAATTGCAAGGACAGAGACAAGATATTAGCCCTGGCAAGAAGGCGGCAAAGAAATTAAATTTGAAGGTGCCAGAGTCTCTATTTTCCCAGACCTCTATGGAGTTTCAAAAACAACTCGCTACATTTATGGATGTAAAACGTCTGAGAGAAGCCAGCACCCCATACTCTATGGGCTATCCTGCAAAACTTAGAGTAGTGGACAGCAAAAGCAGTCTTCTTTTCCTCCCCTGAGGAAGCCTTGGAGTTGTTGACCCTACATAGAAAATCCCTGAGGCGCTAAGATCCGGACTCCAGCTAGAGACCATAATCACGCTGCAAACTGATGACTGGTTTCACTTGGTTTACAAGCTTAGTTACAGATAGTCCAATAGTGCGGAACGCTCAGAATTAATACTAGTATAGCTTACATCTTAGGGCTCTAACTTGCATTCTTAGTTCTTGTTAAAATGGTTATAATATGGCTGTGGCTGCAGCCCACATGCTTCTGCCGATAAAAACCACAGGCGGAGGCATCCCGAACTCACTGGCCTATAGTTTTGGGGTAAGACTCTACCCCACGGTCTTATTATATGTTAAGAAAACAATTGTTAAAGGGATTCTGTCATCAAGATTTTTGATATCGAGCTGTTCATATCATCCTCTCAGTCTCCATTATCTAATAAAAAATATACTAGTTTTACCCCCACCTGTCCTTTCATTTTGGATAAAAATAGTTTTTTTTATTAATATGCTAATTACCTTACTAATATGCCCAAGGGGCTGTCCCTCCGGCCGTTTGTGCCCAGCCGCGCCCCTTATCTCGTAGCCCAGCGCCGCCCCACTGCTAATTATGCACTTCTCTCATCGCCGATAGTCCACCGTAATCTTGCGCAAGCACCCTAAATCCACTGGTCAGCGCCCGCGGGCGGAGTGCGCAGACAGCTGGTGCATGCGCGCTTTGTTCGCTGAGGCTGCTGCCAGGACACCGCGCGGGCGCTGACCAGTGGATTAAGGGCGCATGTGCGAGAATACGGCGCACCATCGCCGATGAGAGAAGTGCATAATTAGCAGTGGGGCGGCGCTGGGCTACGTGATAAGGGGCGCGGCTGGGCACAAACGGCTGGAGGAACAGCCCCTTGGGCACGCTAGTAAGGTAATTAGCATATTAATAAAACCGATTTCTATCCAAAATGAACAGCTCCATATCGAAAATCTTGATGACAGAATCCCTTTAAGGTTCTGGACTTTCTCCAGGAGTTGCATGATAATGTTCAACTGGTTAAATTAAATTATTCATGTAGAAATGTTACCCACCTCTGATATCACTGTACTGCACCCTGCCCTGATTGACACATATCTGCCTTGGAGTCCATGGCTGAGTTGAAAATCTTATTATGGAATGTTAGGGGATTGGTCACACCTCAAAAGAGATCTATTTATTAGAAATTCGAATCCGCAAATTGTATGTCTTCAAGAGACAGATTTTATCTCTACTGTATCTAGGGTTTTGCAGAAACCTTGGGTCCAATGGGCCGCACACTTCTATCACTCCTCTTCTTCACGGGGTGTCTCCTTATTAATTTACAAACAATTGCGCTGGGAGGTAATGGAACTGGCTGTTGATTTGGAAGGCAGATATGTCTTTGTCCACTCTCTAATTGACAATGTACAGTACACATTATTAGGTATTTATAACCCTCCTCCCGTCTCTATGCATATACTACACTTAGCTGCCACCTATCCACATTCTAGAATAATATGCATGGGAGATTTAAATATGATGTTGCGATTGTAGTGAAGGTAAGAGTGGCACTGCACTTAACCAAGAAAGGATCCCTTATATCATACACTCGTCACCGGGGTACTTGGCAGGTATATATACGCGGCATAAGCGCTGCCGGTGGAGCTCTGTCCAACGTGTAACCAGGCAGTTACTGCTTCAATGATATTGCACATGTAAGAGACAAAAGGACAGCACTCACCAATGCTTGCTGAAACAATTCCTTTATTCCTGGTAGAGCGCGAACAACATACACGAGTGCTCCAGCTGAGTAAGGCGACTGCCGTTTCGCTCAATGTTTGTACAACTTTTACTTCTGGATCACCCATAGACAATTCGGCGAAGAAGGAATTACAGAGTAATAGACAGTCTGGTTAGACTAAAAGTCAGAGATATCAAAATTCTTCTAATGCCACAGCGCAAAAGGCACTTCATAGTGCTGCACCTGCCACAGTGGAACTATTACCCTCAGTGGGTGAAGTGATAGTGCTCCTCAACTTGCACAGTAAAGAGCGCATTAGAGCAGCGGAGCGCCAGCATATACTGCTGCTCAGCAACTGTTCCCTGAGTGAGCAAGCGAAGACACCTCAGCGGAGGTTCTATAAAGACCATAGAACGTGTGCATTAGTCAAACTGCAGCCGACTCTTAAAGTGGCAGAACAGCAAAGGCAAGATAGTCAGAGAAAGAGCGCCAACCCTCCTGCGATCCCTAGAGAGAGAAAGAGACACATGGTTGGAGGCCAAAGTCCAGCAGAGCTAGAGTGCCTGCACCGCTATCCACGGAGAGACCACGTACTGCAGTCAGCTAGTTTCTTGCCACTAGGCCCAAAGCCTGCAGCATTGTTTCCAAGCCAGTGCATCGCAAGTTATCACAAAGCATCGCAAGTCAGCGCAGAGCATCACATCAAGAAAAGATAAGTCTACTATAAGGCAGACATTCCAGCAACCTTCAGAGCACAGTATCCTGCTCTTCAGAATAAGGTGAAAGCTTTCCTTTTATTGCTTGACATTGCATATAGGCTTTGGAATAAAGAGACATTTTAGTGTTCAGATAAAGACTTTAAAGTGAAACAAAGGACAGTTTGTATTACACAGACTCTATTGCATTTAAAGTGAAAGTCATTTATTGCCTGCATTTATCGCTGTTACATTTAAAGTGAAAGTCATTTATTTCTGCATTTGTCAATATTGCATTTAAAGTGAAAGGACTTAATATTCGTATTGATTGTCAGTATTGCATTTAAAGTAAAATGTCTGAGCCTAGTATTACCATGCCACTGTTAGATGATACAAAGATAGATAGAGTAGAAGTTGAATAGGAAGGGAACCTGTCTGTGGTAGAAGAGTCTGATTCAGCATTAGTCTTGCCTCAAACAAATATAGCCCAATCAGATGAACTAAGATATTTATCACGTGCCAGAAAACCGACCTTAAAGATGTTGGAAAATTTGGAGCAAGAGGCAGCATAAAAGGAGAAAAGGTTTGCCCGGATGTATGATAGGTGGAAATCATACATTAAAGACATTCGTAGAAAGATAAAGCAAAAAAGTATAAAAGGGAACTTGAGTGATATGGTAGAGACGGTAGAAAAATCTGAATCGGAGCATATGGCAGCATATGTCAACCTGAGGATGCTTACGACACCTTCCCAGGACATTGTAAGGAACGTGGACACATGTACTGCAATCACTAAATATTTAGTAAAGCTCATGAGAGAACTTTAATCTGCAGCTAATTATGATGAAGTTAAAGCAAGAAGTAGAATGAACGAGCTTTTTATGAGAGACTATGCTAGGTCCTTAGGGGGAACCACATTCTCAAGTGTGACTTCCTTCGCTAGCAGAAGTGCCACCCACATATCAGAGTCCTCAAATACTTCAGCCCAAAGAAAGGAATTAGCTGAACAACTTGCTGTCAAGAAAGCAGAAATTAAGATGGAAGCTGCCATCGAGGCGTGGTGTCAATTGATGGCTAAAAAGGATGCACAATGCCATCAGATGGAAGCTGAAATGGATGCACAATGCCATCAGATGGAAGCTGAAATGTAGGCACAGCGCCATCAAATGGAAGCTGAAATGGAGGCACAGCGCCAACAGATGAAAAGTCTGGAAAAGCAAAAAGAAGTTAAGATCATAAAAGCCAGACTCAGAGTACACGAAGAGGATATGAATCAGAGTAGTTATATGTTCAAATCTGTTCTAAGTGAAGAAGCAGACTTCTACTTTCCTACTTACGCCCATGAGAATAGAAGGGAATCTACAGCATTTAGTGAGTAAATAAGTTATTATCCTTCCATCCCTGCTCAGAAAAACAAAGAGAGGCCTAGTCCAGTGTTAGGAAAAAGGTGTGTGAATTTACCCTCTATCTCTACCAGAAAAGATAAAGAAAAGTACTCACCTAATTCAGAACTAGGTAAAAAAATAGAACTGGATGATTCTATTCCTAGATGTCATGGCAATGCTCAGGAGGGTGGTACAACTATTGTCCTAACATGCCGGAACCCACTGTATTTTCAGGAGACGTACTGAAGTTCATAGAGTGGAAGGCAAGTTTTGAAATGATCATTGAGCATTATTGCTTCAGTCCAATCGATAAGTTATTCTACCTTCAGAGATATGTTGGTGAGGAAGCAAAGAAAGTTCTTGAAGATAACTTCTATAGAAAAGATGAAGAAGCCTACAAGCAAGCTTGGGAAAAATGAAATGCAAATGCAAAGTTATCCTTTCTTAATACAAAGAGCTTTTAGAGAGAAATTGAATAACTGGCCTAAAGTAGGTCCTAAAGAACACTTCAGACTCCAAGAGTATGGTGACTTCCTGCAAGCATACAGCAATGCCATCCCACATGTTCAGGTCTAGAAGTACTAAATGACTATCTAGAAAACCACAAGCTCCCTGAAGAAGTGGCTTCTAGATGGAATCTCTATGTGACTGAACAGTTAGATCTAGGCAAGAACTTCCCAAGTTTTAAAGAGTTCTCTGAGTTCATCAATAAGGAAGCACGGGTAGCATGTAATTGAGTAACATCATCTGACAACTTAAAATCCTTAGAGGAAAGGCCTGCAAGAAAGATAAGACGTGCAAGAGCAACTAGCTTTGCAACCAACACAGCAGCTAAAGGTCCAGATACCTATGTGAGCAAGTTCAAAGTCACTACTGGGATCAGTAGAGAGAACCGACAAATCTTCAGACTACCTTCAAGTGTATGTTCTGTGGAGAGAACCACTCCATACATAAGTGCCAACAATTGAAAGTTTAGTCCCCAGAAGAAAAGAAAAAAATTGTACTTGAGAACCAACTGTGTTTCGGTTGTCTAAAAAAGGGCCATGTTACTAAGGACTGTAATAAAAAGGCCACATGCAGCATTTGCAAAGGACGCCATCCTATACCAATACATGAAGAACGTTCTGTAAGGGATCGTCTCTTTTCAGGGGGGTCACACTCACAGATATCTCACCAGACAACGGATTTTCATGTCCAAACTGTGCATTTATTTACTATCTTCTTATAAAGGATAGTCCAGTTATACATCACTGGGTGGGGTGAGGTTCCCACACCGCCAACACTTAAAACACAAATAAACTCCTGGCCATCTAGGCGCTACCTAAACACAATACGTCCCTACCTCACTCATAGAGCACAGTTCACACATGGACATTATATGCGACTTTCCTCAGCCAACATCAATACTGCAGCCTCCAGGCTGTGGCAACTCCAGTACCTTTTGGGGGAGTGTGTCCCAGTAGTCCTCCCGACGCTGGGTGTGCAACCCTCGTTCTCTAGGTGTCGCTAGGTCTTCCAAACCTCAGGCTATTCAAAGCCTTGTGGCCCCTCAGTCCTCCTGACTGAGACCACACACAGAGCCTCTGCTTCACAAAACAGTCTCGCTCTCCCTCCTCAGACTGACCTACTCTGAGGCACTTTATGCCAGCCTGATTACAGCAGACCTCACCTGCGATCACCTCAGGTAGAAAGGAAAACCCATACTGGAAGGGTGTGGACTGGGAACTCCCTCCACCAAGCCTAGCCACCAGTCCAAGTAAAATCCAGCTCAGAAAATGTATACAGAAATGTCTCAGCAAACTATGCTTTGCTGAGACTACTACCACTCTCTGTATTTTATTTGTCTCACCCATCTGAGGTACCTGAAATGGGACAACACACCTTCCAGCACTGTTTACATTACCACAGTCCAAAGAAGGATAAATCCTCAATACCTAAAGATACTTTATTTTCTTCCTTAAGGGACACTGACAGGGCCAATAAGCATATTGAGGTATATATATGGCAGTACAGGTCTTATAATGGGTATTACAATCATATAAGTATCCCCCCTGTCCACATTATACATACAGTAAACTTAAGTTTTATAACCTGCTCCAACGGTCTTCAATCTGCCCAAGGGGCGGCGTTTCACCTCTCTTGCGCCCAGCCAGCCTCCCCCAACTGCCGCTTTGAAGCGCCGCCCAGCTCATGAATATTCAGTTTGCTGGGCGGCTTCTGCGGTCCCCGCTCTGAAGCGCTGCGCTGAACAGTGCCCTGCGCATGCGCTGAAGTCGGGGACAGTAAGCGCCGCCCAGCGAAGTGAATATTGATGAGCTGGGCGGCGCTTACTGTACCGGACTTCACAAGATCCGGCGCATGCGCCGGGCACTGTTAAGCGCAGCGATTCAGAGCGGGGACCGCAGAAGCCGCCCAGCAAACTGAATATTCATGAGCTGGGCGGCGCTTCAAAGCGGCAGTTGGGGGAGGCTGGCTGGGCGCAAGAGAGGTGAAACGCCGCCCCTTGGGCAGATTGAAGACCGTTGGAGCAGGTTATAAAACTTAAGTTTACTGTATGTATAATGTGGACAGGGGGGATACTTATATGATTGTAATACCCATTATAAGACCTGTACTGCCATATATATACCTCAATATGCTTATTGGCCCTGTCAGTGTCCCTTTAGTATTGGTATTTGGTATTCTCTTGCAGAGTGAAGGAAGGAGAAAGCAATGGCATATCAATGGTTGTACCTGTGTGCATTTCAAATCCTAAAAGAAGGAACAAGAAGGTATACGCCTATGCGCTTCTGGATGCCCAAAGTGACGTCACCTTATTTGATCAAGAAATCTGCAAGAAATTACAATTAGCTACAAAACCAGTGGCGCTCAAACTCACCACAATGACGGGGAGAGACACATTAGTGAACAAAGGACTGAGAGTAAGAGGACTTCATTCAAACTGCACAATAGATCTACTTCCAGCTTATACAAAAGACGACATACCTCTAGATCAAGATCGCATACCTACCTGTGAAACAGCCAATGAATGGGAGCACCTATCTGTCATATCTCATGAAATGTCCCAGCTGAAGGAGTTTGATGTTGGACTGTTGATAGGCTACGATTTTCCTGAAGCCTTGGTACAATGAAAGGTAATCACAGGAGGAAAGGGTGAACTCTATGCTGTTCAAACTGATGTAGGATGGGGTGTTGTTTGAGGAAAACAGCAGATTGCAAACTCAAGACGGTTGACAGGTTTGTGTCATCGAATATCTGTCCAAGAGTTACCAACTGTAAGTCCAGCAAAAGTAATCAAGATCCTTGAATCCGACTTTTCAGACATAAGTTCTAAAGAAAACAGTGTATCACAAGAAGAAAAAGTTCGTACACAATCTAGAATAAAGTATTTTTAGCAGAATCCACAAGGTCATGTTGAAATGCCCTTACCTTTTAGAGAACGACCTCGTCTGCCAAATAACAGAAATCTTGCCCTAGCAAGATTTAAATGTTTGAAGAAAAAGATGGGAAGAGATCCCAAATTCAAGCAAGATTATTTGAAATTCATGGAAGGCATCCTTGAAGAAGGACATGCAGTGAAAGTTAATAACCAACCTAAAGATGGAGAAGTGTGGTACATCCCACATCAATGTGTTTACCACTCAAAGAAACCAGATAAGATTAGAGTATTATTTGATTACTCAGCAAAGTACAATGGTGTTGCATTGAACGATCATCTACAAACCGGATTCCAAAAAAGTTGGGACACTATACAAATCATGAATAAAAACTGAATGCAATGATGTGGAGATGGCAAATGTCAATATTTTATTTGTAATAGAACGTTGATGACAGATCAAACGTTTAATCCGAGTAAATGTATCATTTTAAAGGAAAAATACGTTGATTCAAATTTTCACGGTGTCAACAAATCCCCAAAAAGTTGGGACAAGTAGCAATAAGAGGCTGTAAAAAGTAAATTTGAGCATAACGAAGAGCTGGAAGACCAATGAACACTAATTAGGTCAATTGGCAACATGATTGGGTATAAAAAGAGCTTCTCAGAGTGGCAGTGTCTCTCAGAAGCCAAGATGGGTAGAGGATCACCAATTCCCACAATGTTGCGCAGAAAGATAGTGGAGCAATATCAGAAAGGTGTTACCCAGCGAAAAATTGCAAAGACTTTGCATCTATCATCATCAACTGTGCATAACATCATCCGAAGATTCAGAGAATCTGGAACAATCTCTGTGCGTAAGGGTCAAGGCCGTAAAACCATACTGGATGCCCGTGATCTCCGGGCCCTTAAACGACACTGCACCACAAACAGGAATGCTACTGTAAAGGAAATCACAGAATGGGCTCAGGAATACTTCCAGAAACCATTGTCAGTGAACACAATCCACCGTGCCATCCGCCGCTGCCAGCTGAAACTCTACAGTGCAAAGAAGAAGCCATTTCTAAGCAAGATCCACAAGCTCAGGCGTTTTCACTGGGCCAGGGATCATTTAAAATGGAGTGTGGCAAAATGGAAGACTGTTCTGTGGTCAGACGAGTCACGATTCGAAGTTATTTTTGGAAATCTGGGACGCCATGTCATCCGGACCAAAGAGGACAAGGACAACCCAAGTTGTTATCAACGCTCAGTTCAGAAGCCTGCATCTCTGATGGTATGGGGTTGCATGAGTGCGTGTGGCATGGGCAGCTTGCATGTCTGGAAAGGCACCATCAATGCAGAAAAATATATTCAGGTTCTAGAACAACATATGCTCCCATCCAGACGTCATCTCTTTCAGGGAAGACCCTGCATTTTTCAACAAGATAATGCCAGACCACATTCTGCATCAATCACAACATCATGGCTGCGTAGGAGAAGGATCCGGGTACTGAAATGGCCAGTCTGCAGTCCAGATCTTTCACCTATAGAGAACATTTGGCGCATCATAAAGAGGAAGGTGCAACAAAGAAGGCCCAAGACGATTGAACAGTTAGAGGCCTGTATTAGACAAGAATGGGAGAGCATTCCTATTTCTAAACTTGAGAAACTGGTCTCCTCGGTCTCCAGACGTCTGTTGAGTGTTGTAAGAAGAAGGGGAGATGCCACACAGTGGTGAAAATGGCCTTGTCCCAACTTTTTGGCGATTTGTTAACACCATGAAATTCTGATTCAACATATTTTTCCCTTAAAATGGTACATTTTCTCAGTTTAAACTTTTGTTCCGTGATTTATGTTCTATTCTGAATAAAATATTAGAAGTTGGCACCTTCACATCATTGCATTCAGTATTTATTCACGATTTGTATAGTGTCCCAACTTTTTGGGAATCCGGTTTGTACTAAAAGGACCAGATCTTACAAACACTCTGCCTGGAGTACTCTGTAGATTCAGAAAGTATCCCGTAGCGGTCATGTGTGATGTTGAAAAAATGTTCCACCAGTTTCATGTGAAGAATGAAGATAGAGACTTCCTGAGGTTTCTATGGTGAGACGATGGAGATACAGATACAGAGCCAGCAGAATACAGAATGAAAGTACACTTGTTTAGTGCAGCATCATCTCCAGGTTGCGCCAATTATGGTATGAAGTACTTGGCTAATCAGAATAAAAAGGATTGCCCATCAGCAGCAAATTTTCAAATGAAAAACTTTTATGTAGATGATTGTCTCATAAGTCTAGAGTCTACAGAATCTGCAATCAAACTAGTGAAAGAAAGCCAAGAGTTATGCGGAAGAGGAAATCTGCGCCTTCATAAATTCATGGAATCCATCAGTGACTGTGAACGTGCAGCAACAATGAAGAATGTATATATCAATTATGATCATCTTCCAGTTTACAGCGTACTTGAATTGGAATGGAATGTAGAGAATGACAAGTTCTTCTTTGAAGTATCTATTGAAGAGAAAGTTGCAACTAGACAATCCATTCTTTTCGCAGTGGCTACTATATTTGATCTATTGGTATTCTTGGCCCCAGTAATCCTCAGAGCAAAAGAAATACTGCAAGAATTATGCAGACAAAAATTAGGATGGGATGAGCCCATACCTGAAAATTTGAGGCCATGGTGGGAGAGTTGGATAAGAGACTTGCAAAACTTGAGAGAAGTTCGAATACCCAAATGTTTTGTACCTCATGATTTCGGAAAGTACAAGAAAATAGAACCTCAACATTTTTCAGATGCCAGTGGTTATGGTTATGGTCAGTGCTACTACATCAGAGTAATAGAAGAAAAGATACACTGTGCCCTGGTTATGGGGAAGGCCAGAGTTGCACCTACCAGTATTCAGAAAATACCAAGATTTGAACTGACATCAGCCGTAGTTACAGCACCAGTAAGCAAGTTTCTGAGAGAAGAATTGGAATTAAAAACAGATGAAGAATATTTTTGGACAGACTCACAAGTTGTCCTAGGATACATAAACAATGAAGCTCGAAGATTCCATATCTTTGTCGCCAACAGAGTTGAGAAAATTCGAGAAATAACAAACGGAACATTGGCATCACATTGACACAAAGACTAACCCAGCAGATCATGCTTTAAGAAGCCTGAATGTAACAGAATTGAAAAATTCTAATTGGTTAACCGGCCCAGAGTTCCTTTGGGAAAAGGAAATCACGCCCAGTAAAGGTTACGCCGAATTGTCTATGGGTGATCCAGTAAAGTAAAAGTTGTACAAACATTGAGCACTGGTGCCAAGTGTGAAGATGACATACTTGAAAGACTAGCCAGATGTTCAAAATAGAATACAGTCATAAATATAGTAGCTCGAATTCAACCTTTGGCAAAGGGAATCAGAAAAAAAGAATTGTTGAATGTAGAGGAAAGACTGAAAGCTGAAGTAAGTCATAAGACTCATTCAACAGAGATTCTACAGTAAAGAGAGTTGAAGAGACTTAGTTAAGAACCTAAAAGGCTTCCGAACAAGCACCCATTGTACAAGCTTAATCTTGTCCTGCAGGATGGTATACTGAAGGTGGAAGGGAGAATGGAAAATGTATCGTTACCTAGCAGAGTGAAGCATCCAGCAATTCTACCCAAAAACTCTACCTTCACAAGATTGATTATTGATCACTACCACAACAAATCCTTGCATCATAGAAGAAGCTTTACCCAAAGCTGTTTGAGAGAAGGTGGTTACTGAATTGTGAAAGGAAGCAAAGTTATAGCAAAGTATATAAGTAAATGTGTAGTTTGCAGAAAGGTACGTAGAACTACAGAAGAACAAAGAATGACAGATTTACCGGCAGATCGTGTAAACCCATCACCACCATTTCTTTATTGCGGAATGGATTGTTTTGGCCCATTCATCACCAAACAGAACCGCAAGGAGTACAAGAGATAAGGACTAATATTTACATGTCTAAGCTCCAGAGCAATTCACCTGGAAATGTTAGAAGATATGTCAACTGACGCATTCATCAATGCCTTGAGATGTTTCATAGCCATTAGAGGTACTGTCAGAGAGCTTATATCTGACCAAGGATCTAATTTTGTCGGAGCAAAGAATGAATTGAAGAAAGCTCTAAAAGAGATTGATAAAGAAAAAGTAACTGAGTATTTGTTAGAGAAACAGTGTGATTTTCATATAAATACTCCACATGCAAGCCATACAGGAGGAGATTGGGAAAGACAAATCAGAACTGTAAGAAATGTGTTAAAGGGATTCTGTCATCAGAAATGAGCCCTATGAGCTAAACATATGGCAATGTCCCTTGTAAAACACAGAATCCTAAAGTGAGTTTATCTAATGCCCCTGTGGCTCTATATTCATAAAAAGCGATTTATATCACCTGTCAATCACTTCAAAATGTGTCCAAGGGGACGTCTCATGGTGAAAGGTGCCCGGCTGCATCCATCTCGTTTAGGTGCCCAACGCTGCCTTCTGAGCCCTCCCTTTCATGCGATCCTCCTACCTAACGTCATCACTGCTTCTCTAGCCACCGCTAGCTTCATCAAGATCCCGCGCGTGCGCACTAGGTTGGATGGCTGGGATGGGCTGTAATAGGGCAGTCAGTGGAGGTTCGAGCGAAGTGGGCCGGCGCATGCGCACTTTGCTATACGAGGCCGCTGCCAGTAGTCCGCACGGCCGCATCAGGATATACCTAGTGCGCACGCGCTGGATCTTGATGAAGCGAGCGGTGGTTAGAGAAGCAGTGATGACGTTAGGTAGGCGGATCGCATGAAAGGGAGGGCTCAGAAGGCGGCGTTCGGCACCTAAACGAGATGGATGCAGCCGGGCACCTTTCACCATGAGACGTCCCCTTGGACACATTTTGAAGTGATTGACAGGTGATATAAATCGCGTTTTTATGAATATAGAGTCACAGAGGCATTAGATAAACTCACTTTAGGATTCTGTGTTTTACAAGGGACATCGCCATATGTTTAGCTTATAGGGCTCATTTCTGATGACAGAATCCCTTTAAGTTCAGTGTTGAAAAAGAACGCCGGAAGAATAGATGATGCTTCACTTAGGACCCTATTCTATGAAGTAATGTCTATTGTTGACAGTCGTCCACTTACAGTGGATAACATCAACGACCCAACAAGTTTGGACCCTTTAACTCCCAACCTTCTACTTCACCTGTCTGATTACATATAGCCGCCACCTGGCAAGTTCACCAAAGAGGATTTATATGCCAGAAGGAGATGGCAAAGAGTTAAATATCTATCAGAACAGTTTTGGAATAGATGGAGGAAAGAGTACTTAGCCAATTTGATGCTAAGAAGTAAATGGCAAACACCCAGAAGAAATGTCCAAGTTGGTGACATAGTGTTAGTAAAAGAAGAAGATTAACCTAGAAGTCAATGGAAATTGGCCAAAGTTCTAAAAGTTTAAAAGGATGGAGACAGACTAGTAAGAAGAGTGTTGTTACAAATAGGAGACTCAAAACTTGACAAAAAAGGAAAACGTCTCACTACTCCACTCAAGTTGGAACATACTATACAGAAGTTAGTTGTTCTACTTAAGAGTGATAAAAGACACTTGGAAGTTGAGAACCTGATGGATGGAAAATTCCTCAAATTCATGTTCAAGTCTTACCACTAAGAACATAGAATTATAGCTAATTTTGGTGGGAATGTAGCTGGCCAGCTAACACCTGTCCTAGGTTGCTAGTATAGCTTATATATGTATATAGCTAGACCTGCCAATAGCCTTAATACAGTTCATATGTTTATGTGTTAAAGACAAAAGCAGAGTTATTTACTGTGACATCATGTTTTGGATGTCATATAACTGTTATATATTGTGTTCACAGTAGCAGAAAAAGATAATATGCCTTTAAGATTCATTTTGTAATGTAAGGTAAGCTCAGTGACACAGCAGAAACAACAGAATGCATAGTGTTAATCTGTTGTTGCTGGGCAGAAGTCTAGACCAATCACATCCAGCTTCTCACACAGCAATAATTTTCACCAATCACAGCCAGCATCACACACAGCCTGTCTGGGAATTCCCCCTAGCAGGAGCTTCTAGAATCATTATTCACCAGAGACAGGAGCTGAAGAGACATTCACTCCACTGAGCTGTGTTTTTATGGAAGCAGAGAGGCCAAAATAGTTCCACCAAATTGCAAGCATACAAACCAGATTCTATACAAATTGCATACAAACTGCGAACTGCTCATACCAAAACATAAGCAATTGCATACTGCAAACTTCAAACCAAGTTGAGCAAGCAGAACTATTACTTAGACCTCAGATATCTCTCTCAGAGAAATAATAAAGTGCTTAAATAACTTAAAGTGAGAGTACAGATACTCGAGAACTATATCCACCATTTTATGTTGAATGACAAGATTGAACAGATGAACCACCATCTTATGCATACCGCCATTTTGTGATATCTTTTCAACACGTGTTATGTACATGGACTATCTGCTGCAGAGGCGGCAGTGTTATATATGGAGAAAAGTTGAAGTTAATAAAGAAGTTATTTCAAGCATTTGGTGTGCTCTTTAAACCTACTGTTGTCATAGAACAGCGCTAGAGGAATTACAGAGTAATAGACAGTCTGGTTAGACTAAAAGTCAGAGATATCAAAATTCTTCTAATGCCACAGCGCAAAAGCCACTTCATAGTGCTGCACCTGTCACATACAGGATGAGTATACACCCGTTCTGGCTGAACCTGCTGGGCTCGGCAGACTGGTCACCATCCCAGTTGAGAGAATTTTTGGTGCATATGCAAATTATCTCAACATTGCGCTGGCATGGGACACCCTTAAAGCGTTTCTGCGGCGGTCGTTACATTCGAGTATAGCTTACATTAAAAAAGATACTAAATGCATAGAACTGGAGCTAGTAACCCAGTGCAACACTAGAACAACAATACGTCCAACACCCGACAGACTTTAATAGAAATGCTTGGCTTCAAGCAGGCAGGAAGTACCTAACGATACTAAAAGACAAGAAAATTTAGAATAGAACCTTCAGAATCACAGGTGCATATCCATGAAGCAAACATAATTACAAAAAACAAGATGGCTGCACACTATTATATATACAAACAATAGAGCTAAGAAATGGGGTCATTCTAGATAAAAGTGGTACAATACCGACTATAAATGAGTAATGGAAGCTCTTGGCGCATATACGTGTCGGGCCCATCTACCAGGCGTCAAGGTGGCTTCCGCACACGTATGTGCGCTAAGAGCTTCCATTACTCATTTATAGTCGGTATTGTACCACTTTTATCTAGAATGACCCCCATTTCTTAGCTCTATTGTTTGTATATATAATAGTGTGCAGCCATCTTGTTTTTTTGTAATTATGTTTGCTTCATGGATATGCACATGTGATTCTGAAGGTTCTAGTCTAAATTTTCTTGCAATATATTGAGGGCGCACCTCTTTTAGACTGGACACGCCCATCTACCTGGGACTTCTGTGCAGAGTTTGTTTGTAGCTGGTTCCTACACTGCCCTGAATATTGTAGGCTTAAGTAAGTCCAAAGTGAGGCGGTATATTTAGTGTTAGGGACCCATCTGCGGAAGCCACCTTGACGCCTGGTAGATGGGCCAGACACGTATGTGTGCTAAGAGCTTCCATTACTCCTTTATAGTCGGTATTGTACCACTTTTATCTAGAATGACCCCCATTTCTTAGCTCTATTTGTATATATAATAGTGTGCAGCCCTCTTGTTTTTTGATACTAAAAGACAAGGCAGACAGGAAACTATTCTTTCAGAAGCAGACAGCATTCGAACTAGGGAATCAGTCAACCAAATTACTGGCTCAATTGGTCCACCACAATCATTCCTCCACAACAATCCTATCAGTCCGAAATACAGTAGGTCAAGAACTTAGTACACAAGAAACAATACTCCAGACCTTCCTGCAATTTTTTTCGGCCACTGTGTAGATCCAGTATAACAGCATCAGAGGAGGAAATAGCTGCATATATAGAACATATATAAAACACTCCCAGGCCTTGGCGCTTAACATTTCTCCTTTAATTAGACAGATACAGAACAAACTTCAAAACTGGAGGTCTCTGCCTATTTCGGTGGCAGGACGCCTCAACCTAATTAAAATGATTATAGCCCTATATGTCTTTTAACACTCTGAAATATATGTACCTAATCAATATTCAGAGGAATAGACTCTCTAACTAGGGTGTTTATTTGGGGGCAGATCAAAGAGCTAAACTAAGCTTAGATACATTAAAACGTCCTGAAACAGAGGGGGGTATGGCACTACTGGATTATCATATATACTATCTGGCAGGCCAGCTGAGGATCATTAGGTCCTGGTATTCTTCTGAGGAGCTGCCCACCTCAGAATATTTCTTGAAACAATATCTAAACTGTCACACTTTATGGTCATTTCTGGAGCTACCTCCCAAAATCCAGAGACCGCTACTACCACTTCATAAGCTAGCACAACTAACCTGGAAGGAGGCCAAATCTGACCCAATTTATAGGGGTCCTATCTGACATACCGCTGTGGTCTAACCAATCACAGATGCAGGTAGTTATGGGGGCGGATAAATGGCAGACGGCAGGAGTTCTAACCCTCGGTGTATGATCAAGGGGTATTAATGACATTCGAAGCACTAGCTCAGAAATACCAGATCCCTGAACACATTTCTTTTCTTACTTACAATTTAGATCGGCCATACGGATGGCATTCCCAAACTCTCATAGGAATAGTTAAAACTCAGGACCCCAGAGGACTGGTATCAGCAATCCATTCACATTTGGTACAGGCAAGGTATTAGACAAATGGAAAAGACTAATCCCCACACTTACAGAAGAATCAATATCAGATTTATTAGAATCACATTTACAAGTGTCACCAGCAGTCAACAACAAGATAATTCATCAGACATATCTCACACCAACTAGAATGTATAAAATGGGCCGAGCATCTTCCATGGCATGTCCAAGGTGTGGGGAAACAGAGGCAGACTTCTGGCACATGATCTGGAGGTGCAGCCCGATCGCGGCGTTCTGGGCAGAGGTGACGTCCTTTCTGTCAAATCTACTGCCAACACAAGAGGCATGCAGCCCTGAGGTTTGCCTATTGGGAATTACGGGAGAGGACAATTGGGATCACTACATGACAACATTTTTAAACAAGTCCCTGTTTATGACACGTAAATGCATTGCTTTGCGATGGTATAATCCCATTACACCGACCTTGGCCGTGTGGAAACAACAAACAGACCAAATCCTTCCATATATTGTATTGGTGTATAAACACCGCGATAAACCCCAAAAGTTTGATAAGGTTTGGGGTTTATGGTGTGAATCCCCTCGCACACAGTACTCACCCCCGAACCTAAGACGAGCCATTTCAGTGGCTCAGGGCTCCATGGCACAACAGGTTTAATGGGAATTCCGGATTCAAATAGACAGGAAATGTCGTTCAGAAAAATAAGAGGCGGCAGCAGTGCGGTGGGTAATAGACACATTTGTGTCTGAAGTTTACTTGACTTGTTATAACTTCTTGTAATATGACGTATATCAAGATTGTATATGTCAATGTACGATACCGTTGAATTGTTCTTCTGTTAATAAAAAAGTAAAAAATAAATAAAATTATGAGCTAGTGGTAAGGGACCATGACCATCCCACACCCTCTGCCGAACTGGTCTCTCTTGGAACTAGGGTGGATTTGTGTTTCAGAAAGAGATCTGAAGAGGAGGATCAGGATCGCTGGGCACCACAGTCTCAAACACCCCATAAATTACCACCCAGGGAGAAGCCTGCAAAACCTATGCAACTCCGACATACTACCAGGTCTCTCTCTGAGAAGGTCTATACTGTGATTATTCCCTTGTAGACTGAAAGTGAAGCAGAACATTTCGGGGATCGCCTTGGGTCTAACGCTGTCCTCCACCAATGAGAGACTCATTCTCTCTTCTTCAGATGGTTCCATTTTTCCGGCTAAGCGTCTTTTCTGGAGTTTCAAAAAATGTAATGTAGGGCTGAAATGATTACTCGAATTAATCAAGGATTCGTTTGTAGCATGTGACCACGTGAATGAAGTTCTTGCTATTACTCACTGCTCCATGGTCTCCCGCCAGCCGGCACCGCGCTGCACTTTCCTCTTGATGTACAAACATAGTGAGGATGTAGTGCACGTAAGCGAGCACTATGACCGAATGCTGTGTAACGTCAGGTCCCAGTGCATCGCATGAAGAAGAGGATGGAAGAGCTGTGAAGTGTCAGTGGCGCCCCTAGCAGGAAAGGTAAGTAGTTGATTTGAATAGCGCTGTGGCTGGGCACTGATGGCTAGGAGCGGGAGTGTGGGAACTGATGGCTTATGAGAGCTGGTGGCACTGGGGGTAGCTGAAGGGACTGGGGGGGAACTCATGGCACTGTGATAGCACAGGGGAGGGGAACTGATGGTGCTGAGGACCGATTAGGTGAGAGACTGATGGCAGGGGGTCTGATGATGGCATGGGGGGCCAATGAGTTTTTATAGAAAACATTATTTTAATTAGTTTTTTTCTTATTAGAGTACTCAATTAATCGGTAGAATACTTGATTACTAGAGTAATTGATACCTGCATCCCTGATATAAGGTTCCATGGTTGCCTCTTCAGACTCGGTTAAAACTCACCTCCTCAAATGGCTCCGCAATTTGGCGCAGCCTTATTCAACACCACCCTGAGAAGGTATTACTCCAAGTGGGAGTACCTCACTTTGAGCACATTTGGTTCTTCCTCATTCTAGCACTCCAGTGCTCCGGGGGACAGCATTCGTCAGTAATTGGTCAAACGACCAAATTATCCAGTCTGGTTCATCTTGTTTTTAATATTGTATTAAAGGCAACCTGTCAGCTGCCTTATGTTGCCCTCACAGAGGCAGAGCGTAGTGACAGACCCGCTGATTTCAGAGCTCCGTCATATAGCTGTGCGGCTCCTCCTCTCATCAGTTGCTGGATACACATAGAGGTAACTAGGAGCAGCACACTATATGTACAGGGTCTGCTCTCCTGAATGTAGATGCCAAATGGCATAGGTAGGTTTAGAGTAGGACCTGCCCGACTGAGACCACCTTGGCGCGGGTAGGTGGGCACAGATGTGTTTTAAATCAAAATATATTAATAATCTTCCCCATAACAGTGTGTCATCCACAGATCCCCCATAACAGTGTCATCCAAAGATCCCCATAACAGTGTCATCCACAAATCCCCAATAATAGTGTCATCCACAAATCCCCCATAATAGTGTCATCCACAAATCCCCCATAACAGTGTCATCCACAAATCCCCAATAATAGTGTCATCCACAAATCCCCCATAATAGTGTCATCCACAAATCCCCCATAACAGTGTCATCCACAGATCCCCCATAACAGTGTCATCCACAGATCCATCCCCCTTAACAGTGTCATCCACAGATCCCCATAACAGTGTCATCCACAGATCCATCCCCCTTAACAGTGTCATCCACAGATCCCCCAGAACAGTGTGTCATCCACAGATCCGCCATAACAGTGTGTAACAGTGTTCATCCCATACAGTGTGATACCCAGATCCCCAACAGGTCATCCACTCACCACAATCCCATAACAGTGCCATCCACAGATCCCCATAACAGTGTCATCCACAGATCCCCCATAACAGTGTCATCCACATTCCCCCATAACAGTGTCATCCACAGATCCCCCATAACAGTGTGTCATCCACACAATTCCCCATAACAGTGTCATCCACAGATCCCCATAACAGTGCCATCCACAGATCCCCCATAACAGTGTTATCCACAGATCCCCCATAACTGTCATCCACAGATCCCCCATAAGTGTCATCCACAGATCCCCCATAACAGTGCCACCCACAGATCCCCCATAACAGTGTGTCATCCACAGATCCCCATAACAGTGTGTCATCCACAGATCCGCCATAACAGTGTGTCATCCACAGATCCGCCATAACAGTGTGATCCACAGATCCCCCATAACAGTGTGTCTTCCACATCATCCACAGATCCCCATAACAGTGCATCCAACATATCCCCCATAACAGTGGTATCCACAGATCCCCCATAACAGTGTCATCCACAGATCCCTCATAACAGTGTCATCCACAGATCCACCCTAACAGTGTCATCCACAGATCCCCCATAACAGTGTGTCATCCACAGATCCCCATAACAGTGTCATCCACAGATCCCCCATAACAGTGTCATCCACAGATCCCCCATAACAGTGTCATCCACAGATCCCCTATAACAGTGCCATCCACAGATCCCCCATAATAATGTGTCATCCACAGATCCCCCATAACAGTGTCATCCACAGATCCCCCATAACAGTGTGTCATCCACAGACCCCCCATAACAGTGGGTCATCCACAGATCCCCCATAACAGTGTGTCATCCACAGATCCGCCATAATAGTGTCATCCACAGATCCCCCATAACATTGTGTCATCCACAGACCCCCCATAACAGTGGGTCATCCACAGATCCCCCATAACAGTGTGTCATCCACAGATCCCCCATAACAGTGTGTCATTCATAGATCCCCCATAACAGTGGTCATCCACAGATCCCCCATAACAGTGTCATCCACAGATCCCCCATAACAGTGTCATCCACAGATCCCCATAACAGTGTCATCCACAGATCCCACATAACAGTGTCATCCACAGATTCCCCATAACAGTGTCATCCACAGATTCCCCATAACAGTGTCATCCACAGATTCCCCATAACAGTGTCATCCACAGATTCCCCATAACAGTGTCATCCACTGATCCCCCATAACAGTGTGTCATCCACAGATCCCCCATAACAGTGTCATTCATAGATCCCCCATAACAGTGGTATCCACAGATCCCCCATAACAGTGTAATCCACAGATCCCCCATAACAGTGTCATCCACAGATCCCCCATAACAGTGTGTCAGCCACAGATTCCCCATAACAGTGTGTCAGCCACAGATTCCCCATAACAGTATCATTCACAGATTCCCCATAACAGTGTCATTCACAGATCCCCCATAACAGTGTCATCCACAGATTCCCCATAACAGTGTCATCCACAGATCCCCCATAACAGTGTGTCATCCACAGATTCCCATAACATTGTCATCCACAGATCCCCCATAACAGTGTCTTCCACAGATCCCCCATAACAGTGTCATCCACAGATTCCCCATAACAGTGTCATCCACAGATCCCCCATAACAGTGTGTCATACACAGATTCCGCATAACATTGTCATCCACAGATCCCCCATAACAGTGTCTTCCACAGATTCCCCATAACAGTGTCATCCACAGATCCGCCATAACAGTGTAATCCACAGATCCGCCATAACAGTGTAATCCGCAGATCGCCCATAACAGTGTCATCCGCAGATCCCCCATAACAGTGTCATCCGCAGATCCCCCATAACAGTGTCATCCACAGATCCCCCATAGCAGTGTTATCCACAGATCCCCCATAACAGTGTGTCATTCACAGATCCCCCATAACAGTGTCATCCACAGATACCCATAACAGTGTGTCATCCACAGATCCCCCATAACAGTGTGTCATTCATAGATCCCCCATAACAGTGGTATCCACAGATCCCCCATAACAGTGTCATCCACAGATCCCCTATAACAGTATTGTTACGGTTACTCCCCGGCTAGCTGGGAGCTGGACCGCTTGGATAGTCTGGATCTCTGCTTAGGGAGAGAGAGAGGAGCCGCTTCGTCTCGGTATCCAGAAGGATCCTGTAAATGTAGAACAATCCCGGTAATGATCTTTCAGCTAGGATAATCCTTCCCCCCTCCACAAACTTCCGCATAACATTGTCATCCACAGATCCCCCATAACAGTGTCTTCCACAGATTCCCCATAACAGTGTCATCCACAGATCCGCCATAACAGTGTAATCCACAGATCCGCCATAACAGTGTAATCCGCAGATCGCCCATAACAGTGTCATCCGCAGATCCCCCATAACAGTGTCATCCGCAGATCCCCCATAACGTAATGATCTTTCAGCTAGGATAATCCTTCCCCCCTCCACAAACGAGTCAAGGCTGCGATTTGAAGGTTAAGCAAGACTGATGTTTATTGACCCGGGGCCTTCTTTTATGCAATCCTGCCCTGGGAAGGGCTACATTTACATGATTACCACAATACACAATTACATGTCTGGGACAGCCCCCACGTCTCCTCCCCTCAGATAAGCCTTTAACATAATCAACCCACACACAATGTTACCCAAGTTCTGGATGTACCCCAAAACCAGGGGGTACATCTTTACATTCGGTATCCTCAGACAGTCCTGGTGTAGGGGAACAACATATCCAAAATCCGGCTCCGTCGGTCCAAGGGTTCGGGAGTTACGGGTCCCTGAAGTCCTGACCGACCGCACACAGTGTAATTAACAGTTTTGTAACAGTGTAACTAACAGTTTTGTAACAGTGCTCCCTTTTTGTGGAACACTCTGGCAGACACTGTCTGACCCCTTTTCGGGGCAGACTAAGGCTGTCCAGACCGCGGGTTATGCTGGGCTGAGGTCTGTTTGTCTGGACAACCCGTCAGCGTTGCCATTCTGTTTCCCAGGTCTGTAGGTAATGGTGAAGTTGAAGGGTTGTAATGACAGACTCCAACGTAAAAGTCTGCCGTTATCCCCCGAGACCCGGTTTAGCCACACCAAAGGGTTATGGTCAGTAACCAGAGTGAACTCTTGTCCATACAAATAGGGAGTCAATTTCTTTAGTGCCCACACCAAAGCCAAACACTCTTTTTCTACCGCTGCATAGCTGACTTCGCGTGGCAGGAGCTTACGGCTGATGTAGACAACTGGGTGCTCCCCTCCGTCTTCGCCTACTTGGCTGAGGACAGCTCCCAGCCCGAACATGGAAGCGTCTGTATGGACGATAAAACGTTTGTTAAGGGCTGGGGCCGCCAAGACGGGAGCGTTGACAAGAGCAAGTTTGAGAGCTTGGAAAGCCGTTTCACAGTGGGGAGACCACAGGACCTGTCGAGGTAAGTTTTTCTTGGTCAGGTCAGTCATGGGTTTGGCAAGTGTGCTGTAGTCTGGTACAAACCGTCTGTAGTACCCTGCTGTGCCCAGGAATGCTAGGACCTGAGTCTTAGTGGTGGGGGTGGGCCAATTGTCAACAGCTTCTATCTTGGCCGGCTCTGGTCGCTGTTTCCCACACCCCACCCGGTGACCCAGGTACTGTACCTCGGCCATCCCAAAGTGGCATTTTTCTGGCTTCAGAGTCAGGCCCGCAGTCCGGATCTGATCCAGAACCATTCCTACGTGAGCTAAGTGGTCCCCCCAGGACTCACTGTGGATCGCTATGTCGTCCAGGTATGCGCAAGCAAAACTCTGGAAGCCATCCAGGAGCCTATCAACCAAGCGCTGGAATGTAGCTGGGGCATTCTTCATCCCAAACGGCATTACCTTAAAATGATATAAGCCGAACGGGGTGACGAATGCTGACTTGGGGACAGCCTCCTGGGCCAGGGGAATCTGCCAGTAACCCTTGCAGAGGTCGATGGTGGTCAGATAATTTCCCCTGGCTATACGATCGAGTAGCTCGTCTACCCTGGGCATAGGGTAAGCGTCCGTCACTGTCTTTTCATTGAGCCTCCGATAGTCTACGCAAAACCGGGTTGTACCATCTTTCTTGGGCACCAGGACCACTGGAGAAGCCCAGGGACTATCGGAGGGCTCAATTACCTTGAGTTGGAGCATCTCATCGATCTCCTTCTTCATCTCTGCCCTAACTGCCTCGGGGATTCGGTAAGAAGCCTGGCGTAAAGGAGCTTGTCCCGGGGTATCTACCTGGTGGGTGGTTAAGGTAGTGTACCCTGGCTTCTGGGAGAAAGTGGGGCTTTTGGACTGCAGGAGTTGGTTAAGCTGCTCCCTTTCAGTGGGGCTAAGTCGGTCCCCTATCTTGACCTGAGCTACTATATCTGCGTGGGGACTTTTTTCTAACAGATCTGGAATGGGTAGACTGTCGGGGTCTTCCTGAGGGGGACAGCATATGGCCGTCACGTTCTCCGGCCGCTCAAGATATTCCTTGAGCATGTTCACATGGAATGTCTTTCTAAGATTGCTGTCATGGCAGCTAGCTATTACGTAGGTGGTGTCTCCCCTTTTCTCCACTATCTGATAGGGGCCCTGCCAGGACGCCTGTAATTTGTCTGTCTTAACTGGCTTAAGCACTAACACCTTTTGTCCTAGGGTAAAGATTCTCTTTCGGGCCCCCCGATCGTACCACACCTTCTGTCTTCTCTGGGCCGACTGGAGGTTAGCCTGCACTGATTTAGCTAATTGCTCCATTCGGTCCCTGAGTTCCAGCACGTACGGCACAATGGGGACACCGTCAGTCTCCATCTCTCCCTCCCAGTGCTCCCGGATCAGGTTTAGGGGTCCCCGTACTTTTCTTCCGTAGAGCAACTCGAAGGGCGAAAACCTGGTCGTTTCCTGGGGCACCTCCCGATAAGCAAATAGGAGGTGTGGCAGAAAACGCTCCCAGTCTCGGTATTCCTGAGTAAATGTTTTGAGCATTTGTTTGAGGGTCCCGTTGAACCTCTCACAAAGTCCGTTTGTCTGGGGGTGGTATGGAGAGCTCAGGAGGGACTTAATTTTGCAAACCTGCCAGAGTTGCTGAGTCAATTCGGCCGTAAATTGGGTGCCTCGGTCGGACAGGATTTCTTTCGGAAATCCTACCCGGGAAAACACCTGCACCAGCGCATTCGCTACCGTATCCGCTTGGATGTTGGATAGGGCGACAGCTTCCGGGTACCTGGTAGCGTAGTCCACTACGGTAAGAATGTAGCGCTTACCGGAGGGACTAGGGGTAGCCAGCGGTCCCACTAGGTCAATAGCAACCCTGCTGAAGGGTTCCTCCACAATGGGCATATTTACTAAATGAGCTTTAGGGTGATCGCCTCTCCTCCCTACTCGTTGGCACACATCGCAGGTCTTACAATAAGTCCTAACATCAGCGTGTACCCCTGGCCAAAAGAATGTGTGAGTAATACGGTGTAGTGTGCGGGTTACAGCTAGGTGGCCTGCCAAGGGAATGTCATGTCCTATCTTGAGTATTTCTCGACGGTATTTGTGGGGCACTACCAGCTGTCGCCTCTGCTGCTCCCTTTTCTCCGTCAAGCGATACAGCTTTCCCTTTTCCCATAAAAAGGTTTCGTTATCTGACCCGCTCCCTCCGGTCTCTGCTCGTTCCCGGTACTTTTGTAATGTCGCGTCAGTCTTAGACTCTGTCTCGAAAGCATCTGGGGTGTCCCAGGGTATGGGACCTAATGGGTCAGTCGAGGTCGGGGTAGGTCTTACCTGTGTCTCCCGCACCGGTGATAGTTCTTGCTCCGTTCGGGCTTGGGCTCTGGTAGTCACTGGGTTTGCCTCGTTGTTGTCCACTGGAGCATAGGCAGAAGTCATGGGGCCCAAATCGTTGCCCAGTAGTACTTCGGCAGGTAAATTATCCATTATACCCACGTTTACGGACCCCTTTCCCACTCCCCAATCAAGATGTACTTTAGCGGTCTGAATTTTGTACACATCCCCCCCCCGCCACTCTAACGGCCACAGTCTGCCCTGATCGCTTGTGCTCCGGCACCAAATGGCTCTGGACTAGTGTAATGGTAGCCCCCGTGTCTCTTAACCCCTCGGTAGATCGGCCCTCGAGCCATACCTTCTGCCGATGGTGCTGGCAGTTATCCGAAGCAGCATATACCGGATCTGCTTCGTGAAGTGGTCCCAAATATTCCTCCATAGGGGCTTCTTGGTTAACACAGAGCGCCCGGGCAGGACGAGATGACCCAGGGGGGTAATTATAATTCCGGGGGGTCTGGTGTGCATTAAGGGGGCAGCTAGCCATGAGGTGCCCTGGTTGCTTGCATCGGTAGCAGGTCGGTCTGGGGCGATCAGAGTTGTTACTCGGTGGTCCTGAGTACCGTGCGGGGCCCGCGGGCACCGAGGCTCGGAATTCAGTACGTGGTGGCGTGCGGTAAACATCTTTGTGTTCGACCCGTGCTGGGGCTCGGTAGTTCGTGGGTTCGTGTAGACGGGAGTCGTAATGTTCATCGGCCAATTTGGCTGCTTCTTCTAAGGTAGAGGGTCGTCTGTCTCGCAGCCATTCCTTCCCCTGCTGCTCCATGCCGTTATAAAAATGCTCTAAGAGAAATAATTGTAAAATTTCCTCACCTGTCACAGCTTTACTTCCGCTCATCCAGTGATTTGCCGCTCTCCGCATTCGGTGCGCCCATTCCATATGTGTGTCGTTAGGCTTCTTTCTCGTGCTACGAAATTGTCGGCGATACGTGTCAGGAGTTACAGCGTACCGCCGCAACAGTGTCTCTTTGACCAGCGCATACTGTGTCACTTCCTCAGCGCCCAGAGTCCGAAATGCTTCCAGAGCTCGCCCGGATAGTTTTCCAGACAATATCGTGGGCCACTCTCTGTTGGGAATCTGGTGCAGGGCACATTGCCTCTCGAAGTCCGCTAAATATTCATCAATTCCTGTCTCGCTCTCTAGGAAGGGTCTAAAAGCCGCATAGGGTATCTTTGGCCTCCCGGCGTTTCCGACAGGAACGATTACTTGCGGTGCTTCGGCATTGCGGTGTGCGGTCACTAGGCTGAGTTCGTGGGCTCGAGCCTTCCGTATATCCTCGTCCGCTTCTGCCATCAACTGCTGTACCAGTTCCATAGGTGGGTTCGGCCCGTATAGAGAGAGCCTCTCCCGAACAATCCTGGTCTTTTCGTCACTACTCGTGGTTGGGGTTTCTGCCATCGTGAAGCCCTGATCCAGTTCGGTTAGTTCTGCGATCAGTTCCCTTCTCGGACGGTTGCTGGCGTTCCCCCCTCTGCTTTCGAGTAAATCCTTCAAGGTCGCACGTTTCAATTTTTCGTAAGCGCTCTCCATCCGTTCAGTACCTCTCCTAGGAAATCCAGGACAATCCCACCGCTGCCATCCAAATGTTACGGTTACTCCCCGGCTAGCTGGGAGCTGGACCGCTTGGATAGTCTGGATCTCTGCTTAGGGAGAGAGAGAGGAGCCGCTTCGTCTCGGTATCCAGAAGGATCCTGTAAATGTAGAACAATCCCGGTAATGATCTTTCAGCTAGGATAATCCTTCCCCCCTCCACAAACGAGTCAAGGCTGCGATTTGAAGGTTAAGCAAGACTGATGTTTATTGACCCGGGGCCTTCTTTTATGCAATCCTGCCCTGGGAAGGGCTACATTTACATGATTACCACAATACACAATTACATGTCTGGGACAGCCCCCACGTCTCCTCCCCTCAGATAAGCCTTTAACATAATCAACCCACACACAATGTTACCCAAGTTCTGGATGTACCCCAAAACCAGGGGGTACATCTTTACATTCGGTATCCTCAGACAGTCCTGGTGTAGGGGAACAACATATCCAAAATCCGGCTCCGTCGGTCCAAGGGTTCGGGAGTTACGGGTCCCTGAAGTCCTGACCGACCGCACACAGTGTAATTAACAGTTTTGTAACAGTGTAACTAACAGTTTTGTAACAAGTATCATCCACAGATCCCCATAACAGTGTCATCCACAGATCCCCTATAACAGTATCATCCACAGATCCCCATAACAGTGTTATCCACAGATCCGCCATAACAGTGTCATCCACAGATCCCCCATAACAGTGTCATCCACAGATCCCCCATAACAGTGTCATCCACAGATCCCCCATAATAGTGTCATCCACAGATCCCCTTAACAGTGGTATCCACAGATCCGCCATAACAGTGTCATCCACAGATCCCCCATAACAGTGTCATCCACAGATCCAGTGTGTGTGGGGTGACTTGCTTTGCCAGATCTGTGAATTGATTTGTTGATTCTTCATTTTGTAGTCACTTTCTTCTTGCATTTCCCTCACCCCTCTGTTAGGTGACTCCATTAGGGGCCATAAGATAGAAGTTTCCACCATTACTCTCCTTTATGGCTTTACGGGTTTAATGCTTTTCCATTGTGAAAAAAACATTTTCATATCAGTGAATTTTATTGATCAGATTTTGTGATAAAGCAAGAATAAAGCAGCAGCAGATGTATGAAGAAGACATCAGAGGTACAAGCCTCAGGACTCCATGTCTTCTGTAATCCATAAAACAACATAAGATGGCAGCTCTCCAAAGGTTGTGTCAGTGAAGCGAAGCTGCCACTTTATTCTCCTGTTCAGTGTTTCATCATTTCCGGACTGCTGTCATCTGCTATGGCTTCAGTAGTAATAATAATGTGTCATCCACAGATCCGCCATAACAGTGTCATCCACAGATCCGCCATAACAGTGTCATCCACAGATCCGCCATAACAGCGTCATCCACAGATCCCCCCTAACAGTGTCATCCACAGATCCCCCATAACAGTGTCATCCACAGATCCCCCATAACAGTGTCATCCTCAGATCCCCATGACAGTGTAATCCACAGATTCCCCATAACAGTGTCATCCACAGATCCCCCATAACAGTGTCATCCACAGATCCCCCATAACAGTGTCATCCACAGATCCCCCATAACAGTGTAATCCACAGATCCCCCCATAACAGTGTCATCCTCAGATCCCCCATGACAGTGTAATCCACAGATTCCCCATAACAGTGTCATCCACAGATCCCCCATAACAGTGTCATCCACAGATCCCCCATAACAGTGCCATCCATAGATCGCCCTTAATAACAGTGTCATCCACAGATCCCCCATAACAGTGTCATCCAAAGATTCCCCATAGCAGTGTCATCCGCAGATCCCCCATAACAGTGTCATCCACAGATCCCCCATAACAGTGTCATCCACAGATCCATCCCCCTTAACAGTGTCATCCACAGATCCCCCATAACAGTGTGTCATCCACAGATCCCCATAACAGTGTGTCATCCACAGATCCCCCATAACAGTGTCATCCACAGATCCATCCCCCTTAACAGTGTCATTCACAGATCCCCCATAACAGTGTGTCATCCACAGATCCCCCATAACAGTGTGTCATCCACAGATCCGCCATAACAGTGTGTCATCCACATAACAGTGTGATCCACAGATCCCCCATAACAGTGTGTCATCCACATCATCCACAGATCCCCATAACAGTGCCATCCACAGATCCCCCATAACAGTGTCATCCACAGATCCCCCATAACAGTGTCATCCACAGATCCCCCATAACAGTGTCATCCACAGATCCCCCATAACAGTGTGTCATCCACAGATTCCCCATAACAGTGTCATCCACAGATCCCCCATAACAGTGTCATCCACAGATCCCCCATAACAGTGCCATCCACAGATCCCCCATAATAATGTGTCATTCACAGATCCCCCATAACAGTGTCATCCACAGATTTTCCCATAACAGTGTGTCATCCACAGATCCCCCATAACAGTGTCATCCACAGATCCCCCATAACAGTGTCATCCACAGATCCCCCATAACAGTGTCATCCACAGATCCCCCATAACAGTGTCATCCACAGATCCCCCATAACAGTGTCATCCACAGATCCCCCATAACTGTCATACACAGATCCCCCATAACAGTGTCATCCACAGATCCCCCATAACAGTGCCACCCACAGATCCCCCATAACAGTGTGACATCCACAGATCCCCCATAACAGTGTGTCATCCACAGATCCGCCATAACAGTGTGTTATCCACAGATCCCCATAACAGTGTCATCCACAGATCCGCCATAACAGTGTCATCCGCAGATCCCACATAACTGTGTCATCTGCAGATCCCCCATAACAGTGTCATCCGCAGATCCCCCATAACAGTGTCATCCACAGATCCCCCATAACAGTGTCATCCACAGATCCCCCATAACAGTGTCATCCAGAGATCCCCCTTAACAGTGTCATCCACAGATCCCCCATAACAGTGTGTCATCCACAGATCCCCCATAACAGTGTCATCCACAGATCCCCCATAACAGTGTCATCCACAGATCCCCTATAACAGTGCCATCCACAGATCCCCCATAATAATGTGTCATCCACAGATCCCCCATAACAGTGCCATCCATAGATCGCCCTTAATAACAGTGTCATCCACAGATCCCCCATAACAGTGTCATCCACAGATTCCCCATAACAGTGTCATCCACAGATCCCCATAACAGTGTCATCCACAGATCCCCCATAACAGTGTCATCCACAGATCCCCCATAACAGTGTCATCCACAGATCCATCCCCCTTAACAGTGTCATCCACAGATCCCCCATAACAGTGTGTCATCCACAGATCCCCCATAACAGTGTGTCATCCACAGATCCCCCATAACAGTGTCATCCACAGATCCATCCCCCTTAACAGTGTCATCCACAGATCCCCCATAACAGTGTGTCATCCAAAGATCCCCCATAACAGTGTGTCATACACAGATCCGCCATAACAGTGTCATCCACATAACAGTGTGATCCACAGATCCCCCATAACAGTGTGTCATCCACATCATCCACAGATCCCCATAACAGTGCCATCCACAGATCCCCCATAACAGTGTCATCCACAGATCCCCCATAACAGTGTGTCATCCACAGATTCCCCATAACAGTGTCATCCACAGATCCCCCATAACAGTATCATCCACAGATCCCCCATAACAGTGCCATCAACAGATCCCCATAATAATGTGTCATCCACAGATCCCCCATAACAGTGTCATCCACAGATCCCTCATAACTATCATCCACAGATCCCCATAACAGTGTCATCCACAGATCCCCCATAACAGTGTCATCCACAGATCCCTTATAACAGTGCCATCCACAGATCCCCCATAATAATGTGTCATCCACAGATCCCCCATAACAGTGTCATCCACAGATCCCCCATGGCAGTGTAATCCACAGATTCCCCATAACAGTGTCATCCACAGATCCCCCATAACAGTGTCATCCACAGATCCCCCATAACAGTGCCATCCATAGATCGCCCTTAACAGTGTCATCCACAGATCCCCCATAACAGTGTGTCATCCACAGATCCCCCATAACAGTGTGTCATCCACAGATTCCCCATAACAGTGTGTCATCCACAGATCCCCCATAACAGTGTGTCATCCACAGATCCGCCATAACAGTGTCATCCACAGATACCCATAACAGTGTGTCATCCACAGATCCCCCATAACAGTGTGTCATTCATAGATCCCCCATAACAGTGGTATCCACAGATCCCCCATAACAGTGTCATCCACAGATCCCCCATAACAGTGTCATCCACAGATCCCCATAACAGTGTCATCCACAGATTCCCCATAACAGTGTCATCCACAGATTCCCCATAACAGTGTCATCCACAGATTCCCCATAACAGTGTCATCCACAGATCCCCCATAACAGTGTGTCATCCACAGATTCCCCATAACATTGTCATCCACAGATCCCCCATAACAGTGTCTTCCACAGATCCCCCATAACAGTGTCTTCCACAGATCCCCCATAACAGTGTCATCCACAGATCCGCCATAACAGTGTAATCCACAGATCCGCCATAACAGTGTAATCCGCAGATACCCATAACAGTGTGTCATCCACAGATCCCCCATAACAGTGTGTCATATATAGATCCCCCATAACAGTGGTATCCACAGATCCCCCATAACAGTGTCATCCACAGATCCCCCATAACAGTGTCATCCACAGATCCCCCATAACAGTGTGTCATCCACAGATTCCCCATAACAGTGTCATCCACAGATCCCCCATAACAGTGTCATCCACAGATCCCCCATAACAGTGTCATCCACAGATTCCCCATAACAGTGTCATCCACAAATTCCCCATAACATTGTCATCCACAGATCCCCCATAACAGTGTCTTCCACAGATCCCCCATAACAGTGTCTTCCACAGATCCCCCATAACAGTGTCTTCCACAGACTCCCTATAACATTGTCATCCACAGATCCCCCATAACAGTGTCTTCCACAGATCCCCCATAACAGTGTCATCCACAGATCCGCCATAACAGTGTAATCCACAGATCCGCCATAATAATGTGTCATCCACAGATCCCCCATAACAGTGTCATCCACAGATCCCCCATGACAGTGTAATCCACAGATTCCCCATCACAGTGTCATCCACAGATCCCCCATAACAGTGCCATCCATAGATCGCCCTTAACGTGTCATACACAGATCCCCCATAACAGTGGGTCATCCACAGATCCCCCATAACAGTGGGTCATCCACAGATTCCCAGAACAGTCAGGGTCATCCACAGATCCGCCATAACAGTGTAATCGCAGATACCCATAAAAGTGTGTCATCCACAGATCCCCCATAACAGTGTGTCATTCATAGATCCCCATAACAGTGGTATCCCACAGATCCCCAATAACAGTGTCATCCACAGATCCCCCATAACAGTGTCATCCACGATCCCCCATAACAGTGTGTCATCCACAGATTCACCCATAACAGTGTCATTCACAGATCCCCATACAGTGTCATCCACAGATTCCCCATAACAGTGTCATCCACAGATCCCACATAACAGTGTTACATCCACAGATTCCCCATAACAGTGTCATCCACAGATCCCCCCATAACAGTGTGTCATACACAGATTCCCATAACAGTGTCTTCCACAGATCCCCCATAACAGTGTCATCCACAGATCCGCCATAACAGTGTAATCCACAGTTCCGCCATAACAGTGTAATCCGCAGATCGCCCATAACAGTGTCATCCGCAGATCTCCCATAACAGTGTCATCCACAGATCCCCCATAGCAGTGTTATCCACAGATCCCCCATAACAGTGTGTCATCCACAGATCCCCCATAACAGTGTGTCATCCACAGATCCCCCATAACAGTGCCCTCCACAGATCCCCCATAATAATGTGTCATCCACAGATCCCCTATAACAGTGTCATCCACATATCCCCATAACAGTGTCATCCACAAATCCGCCATAACAGTGTCATCCACAGATCACCCATAACAGTGTCATCCACAGATCCCCCATAACAGTGTTATCCGCAGAGCCCACATTACTGTGTCATCTGCAGATCCCCCATAACAGTGTCATCCACAGATCCCCATAACAGTGTGTCATCCATAGATCCCCTTAACAGTGGTATCCACAGATCCGCCATAACAATGTCATCCACAAATCCCCCATAACAGTGTCATCCACAGATCCCCATAACAGTGCCATCCACAGATCCCCCATAATAATGTGTCATCCACAGATCCCCTATAACAGTGTCATCCACAGATCCCCCATAACAGTGTCATCCGCAGATCCCACATAACAGTGTTATCCACAGATCCCCCATAGCAGTGTTATCCACAGATCCCCCATAGCAGTGTTATCCACAGATCCCCCATAAAAGTGTGTCATCCACAGATCCCCCATAACAGTGGTATCCACAGATCCCCCATAACAGTGTCATCCACAGATCCCCCATAACAGTGTCATCCACAGATCCCCCATAACAGTGTGTCATCCACAGATTCCCCATAACAGTGTCATTCACAGATCCCCCATAACAGTGTCATCCACAGATTCCCCATAACAGTGTCATCCACAGATCCCCCATAACAGTGTGTCATCCACAGATTCCCCATAACATTGTCATCCACAGATCCCCCATAACAGTGTATTCCACAGATCCCCATAACAGTGTCTTCCACAGATCCCCCATAACAGTGTCATCCACAGATCCCCCATAACAGTGTCATCCACAGATCCCCCATAACAGCATGTCATCCACAGATTCCCCATAACAGTGTCATTCACAGATCCCCCATAACAGTGTCATCCACAGATTCCCCATAACAGTGTCATCCACAGATCCCCCATAACAGTGTGTCATCCACAGATTCCCCATAACAGTGTCATCCACAGATCCCCCATAACAGTGTCATCCACAGATCCCCCATTAACAGTGTCATCCACAGATCCCCCATAACAGTGTCATCCACAGATCCCCCATAACAGTGTCATCCACAGATCCCCCATAACAGTGGTCATCCACAGATCCCCCATAACAGTGTCATCCACAGATCCCCCATAACAGTGTCATCCACAGATCCCCCATAACAGTGTCATCCACAGATCCCCCATAACAGTGTCATCCACAGATCCCCCATAACAGTGTGTCATCCACAGATTCCCCATAACATTGTCATCCACAGATCCCCATAACAGTGTCATTCCACCAGATCCCCCATAACAGTGTCATCCACAGATTCCCCCATAACAGTGTCATCCACAGATTCCAGTGTGTGTGGGGTGACTTGCTTTGCCAGAATCTGTGAATTGATTTGTTGATACTGTCATTTGTAGTCACTTTCTTCTTGCATTTCCCTTACCCCTCTGTTAGGTGACTCCATTAGGGGCCATAAGATAGAAGTTTCCACCATTACTCTCCTTTATGGCTTTACGGGTTTAATGCTTTTCCATTGTGAAAAAAACATTTTCATATCAGTGAATTTTATTGAATCTGATTTTGTGATATAAAGCAAGAATAAAGCAGCAGCAGATGTATGAAGAAGACATCAGAGGTACAAGCCTCAGGACCCGGACTCCATGTCTTCTGTAATCCATAAAACAACATAAGATGGCAGCTCTCCAAAGGTTGTGTCAGTGAAGAGAAGCTGCCACTTTATTCTCCTGTTCAGTGTTTCATCATTTCCGGACTGCTGTCATCTGCTATGGCTTCAGTAGTAATAATAATGTGTCATCCACAGATCCGCCATAACAGTGTCATCCACAGATCCGCCATAACAGTGTCATCCACAGATCCCCCATAACAGCGTCATCCACAGATCCCCCCTAACAGTGTCATCCACAGATCCCCCATAACAGTGTCATCCACAGATCCCCCTAACAGTGTCATCCTCAGATCCCCCATGACAGTGTAATCCACAGATTCCCCATAACAGTGTCATCACAGATCCCCCATAACAGTGTCATCCACAGATTCCCTTATAACAGTGCCATCCACAGATCCCCCATAATAATGTGTCATCCACAGATCCCCCATAACAGTGTCATCCACAGATCCCCCATGACAGTGTAATCCACAGATCCCCCATAACAGTGTCATCCACAGATCCCCCATAACAGTGCCATCCATAGATCGCCCTTAACAGTGTCATCCACAGATCCCCCATAACAGTGTGTCATCCACAGATCCCCCATAACAGTGTGTCATCCACAGATTCCCCATAACAGTGTGTCATCCACAGATCCCCCCATAACAGTGTGTCATCCACAGATCCGCCATAACAGTGTCATCCACAGATACCCATAACAGTGTGTCATCCACAGATCCCCCATAACAGGGTGTCATTCATAGATCCCCCATAACAGTGGTATCCACAGATCCCCCATAACAGTGTCATCCACAGATCCCCCATAACAGTGTCATCCACAGATCCCCCATAACAGTGTCATCCACAGATCCCCCATAACAGTGTCATCCACAGATTCCCCATAACAGTGTCATCCACAGATCCCCCATAACAGTGTCATCCACAGATTCCCCATAACAGTGTCATCCACAGATCCCCCATAACAGTGTGTCATCCACAGATTCCCCATAACATTGTCATCCACAGATCCCCCATAACAGTGTCTTCCACAGATCCCCATAACAGTGTCTTCCACAGATCCCCCATAACAGTGTCATCCACAGATCCGCCATAACAGTGTAATCCACAGATCCGCCATAACAGTGTAATCCGCAGATACCCATAACAGTGTGTCATCCACAGATCCCCCATAACAGTGTGTCATATATAGATCCCCCATAACAGTGGTATCCACAGATCCCCCATAACAGTGTCATCCACAGATCCCCCATAACAGTGTCATCCACAGATCCCCCATAACAGTGTCATCCACAGATCCCCCATAACAGTGTGTCATCCACAGATTCCCCATAACAGTGTCATCCACAGATCCCCCATAACAGTGTCATCCACAGATTCCCCATAACAGTGTCATCCACAAATCCCCCATAACAGTGTCTTCCACAGATCCCCCATAACAGTGTCTTCCACAGACTCCCCATAACATTGTCATCCACAGATCCGCCATAACAGTGTCATCCACAGATCCCCCATAATAATGTGTCATCCACAGATCCCCCATAACAGTGTCATCCACAGATCCCCCATAACAGTGTCATCCGCAGATCCCACATAACAGTGTTATCCACAGATCCCCCATAGCAGTGTTATCCACAGATCCCCCATAACAGTGTGTCATCCACAGATCCCCCATAACAGTGTTATCCACAGATCCCCCATAACAGTGTCATCCACAGATCCCCATAACAGTGTGTCATCCACAGATTCCCCATAACAGTGTCATTCACAGATCCCCCATAACAGTGTGTCATCCACAGATTCCCCATAACATTGTCATCCACAGATCCCCCATAACAGTGTATTCCACAGATCCCCCATAACAGTGTCTTCCACAGATCCCCCATAACAGTGTCATCCACAGATCCCCCATAACAGTGTCATCCACAGATCCCCCATAACAGCGTGTCATCCACAGATTCCCCATAACAGTGTCATCCACAGATCTCCCATAACAGTGTGTCATCCACAGATCCCCCATAACAGTGTGTCATCCACAGATCCCCCATAACAGTGTGTCATCCACAGATCCCCCATAACAGTGTCATCCACTGATTCCCCATAACAGTGTCATCCACAGATCCCCCATAACAGTGTGTCATCCACAGATCCCCCATAACAGTGTGTCATCCACAGATCCCCCATAACAGTGTGTCATCCACAGATCCCCCATAACAGTGTGTCATCCACAGATCCCCCATAACAGTGTGTCATTCACAGCTCCCCCATAACAGTGCGTCATCCACAGATCCCCCATAACACTGTGTCATTCACTGATTCCCCATAACAGTGTCATCCACAGATCCCCCATAACAGTGTCATCCACAGATTCCCCATAACAGTGTCATCCACAGATCCCCCATAACAGTGTCCTTCCACAGATCCCCATAACAGTGTCATCCACAGATCCCCCATAACAGTGTCATCTACAGATCCCCCATAACAGTGTCATCCACAGATCCCCCATAACAGTGTCATCCACAGATCCCCCATAACAGTGTCATCTACAGATCCCCCATAACAGTGTCATCCACAGATCCCCCATAACAGTGTCATCCACAGATCCCCCATAACAGTGTGTCATCCACAGATCCCCCATAACAGTGTCATCCTCAGATCCAGTGTGTGTGGGGTGACTTGCTTTGCCAGATCTGTGAATTGATTTGTTGATACTTCATTTTGTAGTCACTTTCTTCTTGCATTTCCCTCACCCCTCTGTTAGGTGACTCCATTAGGGGCCATAAGATAGAAGTTTCCACCATTACTCTCCTTTATGGCTTCATGGGTTTAATGCTTTTCCATTGTGAAAAAAACATTTTCATATCAGTGAATTTTATTGATCTGATTTTGTGATAAAGCAAGAATAAAGCAGCAGCAGATGTATGAAGAAGACCTCAGAGGTACAAGCCTCAGGACCCGGACTCCATGTCTTCTGTAATCCATAAAACAACAGAAGATGGCATCTCTCCAAAGGTTGTGTCAGTGAAGAGAAGCTGCCACTTTATTCTCCTGTTCAGTGTTTCATCATTTCCGGACTGCTGTCATCTGCTATGGCTTCAGTAGTATAAATAACAGCAGTGATACCAGACCTCGCTGGACCATCATCATTACCAAGGTTCAGAATTATACTGATAATTTCTACATGAGAACGAGTCTGAGGTGTGATCAGCTGTCATATGTATGGGCTGAGTCTGACTGGCACCGCAGTCTACCATCAAAGGACACAGGGGCGCAGCTGATTAATCTGCCCGACCCTTAGTTCCTCAACATAAGAGGTGCCTGGCAAGTCCAGTACATCTGGTGAGCCCGTAAGAGGTGCCCAGGAAGTGCAGTACATCAGATGAGCCCATAAGAGGTGCCCAGGAAGTCAGTACATCAGGTGAGCCAATAAGAGGCGTCCAGGAAGTCCAGTAGATCTGGTGAGCCCATAAGAAGTGCCTGGCAATTCCAGTACATCTGGTGTGCCAATAAGAGGTGCCTGGAAAGTGCAGTGCATCTGGTGAGCCCATAAGAGGTGTCCAGGGAGTCCAGTACATCTGGTGATCTTATAAGAGGTGTCCGGGAAGTCCAGTACATCTGGTGAGCCTATAAGAGGTGCCTGGGAAGTCCAGTACATCTGGTGAGCCCATAGGAGGTGTCCAGGAAGTCCTGTACATCTGGTGTGCCCATATAAGGTGTCAGGAAGTGCAGTGCATCTGGTGAGCCCATAAGAGGTGCCCAGGAAGTCCAGTACATCTGGTGAGCCCATAAGAAGTGCCTGGCAATTCCAGTACATCTGGCACCGCAGTCTACCATCAAAGGACACAGGGGCGCAGCTGTTTAATCTCTATCTGCCAGACCCTTAGTTCCTCAACATAAGAGGTGCGTGGCAAGTCCAGTACATCTGGTGAACCCGTAAGAGGTGCCCAGGAAGTGCAGTACATCAGGTGAGCCCATAAGAGGTGCCCAGGAAGTCCAGTACATCAGGTGAGCCCATAAGAGACGTCCAGGAAGTCCAGTAGATCTGGTGAGCCGATAAGAAGTGCCTGGCAATTCCAGTACATCTGGTGTGCCAATAAGAGGTGCCTGGCAAGTGCAGTGCATCTGGTGAGCCCATAAGAGGTGTCCAGGAAGTCCAGTACATCTAGTGAGCCTATAAGAGGTGCCTGGGAAGTGCAGTACATCTGATGAGCCCATAAGAGGTGTCCGGGAAGTCCAGTACATCTGGTGAGCCCATAAGAGGTGTCTGGGAAGTCCAGTACATCTGGTGAGCCTATAAAAGGTGCCTGGGAAGTCCAGTACATCTGGTGAGCCCATAAGATGTGTCCAGAAAGTCCAGTACATCTGGTGAGCCCATAAGAGGTGTCAAGGAAGTCCAGTACATCTGGTGTGCCCATAAGAGGTGTCAGGAAGTGCGGTACATCTGGTGAGCCCATAAGAGGTGTCCAGGAAGTCCAGTACATCTGGTGTGCCCATAAAAGGTGACAGGAAGTGCAGTACATCTGGTGAGCCCATAAGAGGTGTCCAGGAAGTCCAGTACATCTGGTGAGCCCATAAGAAGTGCCTGGCAATTTATGTACATCTGGCACTGCAGTCTACCATCAAAGGACACAGGGGCGCAGCTGTTTATTCTCTATCTGCCTGACCCTTAGTTCCTCAACTTAAGAGGTGCGTGGCAAGTCCAGTACATCTGGTGAACCCGTAAGAGGTGCCCAGGAAGTGCAGTACATCAGGTGAGCCCATAAGAGGTGCCCAGGAAGTCCAGTACATTAGGTGAGCCCATAAGAGACGTCCAGGAAGTCCAGTAGATCTGGTGAGCCGATAAGAAGTGCCTGGCAATTCCAGTACATCTGGTGTGCCAATAAGAGGTGCCTGGCAAGTGCAGTGCATCTGGTGAGCCCATAAGAGGTGTCCAGGGAGTCCAGTACATCTGGTGATCCTATAAGAGGTGTCCAGGAAGTCCAGTACATCTGGTGTGCCCATAAAAGGTGTCAGGAAGTGCGGTACATCTGGTGAGCCCATAAGAGGTGTCTGGGAAGTCCATTACATCTGGTGAGCCCATAAGAGGTGTCTGGGAAGTCCAGTACATCTGGTGAGCCTATAAAAGGTGCCTGGGAAGTCCAGTACATCTGGTGAGCCCATAAGATGTGTCCAGAAAGTCCAGTACATCTGGTGAGCCCATAAGAGGTGCCCAGGAAGTCCAGTACATCTGGTGTGCCCATAAAAGGTGTCAGGAAGTGCGGTACATCTGGTGAGCCCATAAGAGGTGTCCAGGAAGTGCAGTACATCTGGTGTGCAATTAGTTGGTGCCCAGAAAGTGAAGTAGATCTGGTGAGCCTACAAGAGGTGCCTGTCAAGTGCAGTATATCTGGTGAGATTATAAGAGGTGGCTTGGAAGTGCAGTACATCTGGTGAGCCCATAGGTGTCCGGGAAGTCCAGTACATCTGGTAAGCTTATAAGAGGTGCCTGGGAAGTCCAGTACATCTGGTGAGCCCATAAGAGGTGTCCAGTACATCTGGTGAGCCCATAAGAGGTGTCCAGGAAGTCCAGTACATCTGGTGAGCAATTAAGAGGTGCCCAGAAAGTGCAGTAGATCTGGTGAGCCTACAAGAGGTGCCTGGCAAGTGCAGTACATCTGGTGAGATTATAAGAGGTGCCCGGAAAGAGCAGTACAGCTGGTGAGATTATAAGAGGTGCCCGGGAAGTCCAGTACATCTGGTGAGCCTATAAGAGGTGCCTGGGAAGTCCAGTACATCTGGTGAGCCCATAAGAGGTGTTCAGGAAGTCCAGTACATCTAGTGAGCCCATAAGAGGTGTCCAGGAACTGCAGTACATCTGGTGAGCCCATAAGAGGTGTCCAGTACATCTGGTGAGCCCATAAGAGGTGTCCAGGAAGTCCAGTACATCTGATGAGTAATTAAGAGGTGCCCAGAAAGTGCAGTAGATCTGGTGAGCCTACAAGAGGTGCCTGGCAAGTGCAGTACAGCTGGTGAGATTATAAGAGGTGCCATGAAAGTCCAGTACATCTGGTGAGCCTATAAGAGGTGCCTGGGAAGTCCAGTACATCTGGTGAACCCATAAGATGCGTCCAGGAAGTCCAGTACATCTGGTGAGCCCATAAGAGGTGTCCAGGAAGTCCAGTACATCTGGTGTGCCCATAAAAGGTGTCAGGAAGTCCAGTACATCTGGTGAGCAATTAAGAGGTGCCCAGAAAGTGCAGTAGATCTGGTGAGCCTACAAGAGGTGCCTGGCAAGTGCAGTACATCTGGTGAGATTATAAGAGGTGCCCGGAAAGAGCAGTACAGCTGGTGAGATTATAAGAGGTGCCCGGGAAGTCCAGTACATCTGGTGAGCCTATAAGAGGTGCCTGGGAAGTCCAGTACATCTGGTGAGCCCATAAGAGGTGTCCAGTACATCTGGTGAGCCCATAAGAGGTGTCCAGGAAGTCCAGTACATCTGGTGAGCAATTAAGAGGTGCCCAGAAAGTGCAGTAGATCTGGTGAGCCTACAAGAGGTGCCTGGCAAGTGCAGTACATCTGGTGAGATTATAAGAGGTGCCCGGAAAGAGCAGTACAGCTGGTGAGATTATAAGAGGTGCCCGGGAAGTCCAGTACATCTGGTGAGCCTATAAGAGGTGCCTGGGAAGTCCAGTACATCTAGTGAGCCCATAAGAGGTGTCCAGGAACTGCAGTACATCTGGTGAGCCCATAAGAGGTGTCCAGTACATCTGGTGAGCCCATAAGAGGTGTCCAGGAAGTCCAGTACATCTGATGAGTAATTAAGAGGTGCCCAGAAAGTGCAGTAGATCTGGTGAGCCTACAAGAGGTGCCTGGCAAGTGCAGTACAGCTGGTGAGGATTATAAGAGGTGCCCGGAAAGAGCAGTACAGCTGGTGAGATTATAAGAGGTGCCCGGGAATCCAGTACATCTGGTGAGCCTATAAGAGGTGCCTGGAAGTCAGTACATCTGGTGAGCCCATAAGAGTGTTCAGGAAGTCGTACATCTAGTGAGCCCATAAAGGTGTCCAGGAACTGCAGTACATCTGGTGATC